>NC_132780.1:125097329-125309829 GCF_048418805.1 Vulpes vulpes | reverse complement strand
TTTTTCATATTAAAGCGTTTTATTTTGAAATAATTGTAGGCTCACAAGAAGTTGCAAAGGTAATAGTGTTCTGTTTTTGTTTTTAAGATTTATTTATTTATTCGTGAGAGACACAGAGGGAGAGGCAGAGACACAGGCAGAGGGAGAGGCAGAGACACAGGCAGAGGGAGAAGCAGGCTCCCCCAGGGGAGCCTGATGCGGGACTCGATCCCAGGACCCTGGCATCATGCCCTGGGCCAAAGGCAGATGCTCAACTGCTGAGCCACCCAGGCGTCCCCATAGTGTTCTTATATACCCTTCCCAGCTTTCGCTGATAATGTCATATAACCAAAGTACATTATTGAAACCAGGCAGTTGACATTGGTACAGCGCTATTAACTAACCTAGGTGATTGGTTGCTTTTGAGATGGGTTTCTTGCCAGCCTTTGCCTGTGCTGCTCCCCCCCCCCCCCCCCCCGCCCCATCCTCCAAGCTTCCTTTGGAGAAAGCCAGTTACCTGACTTAGGTATTGCGTCTGCCACCCAGACTGATAAGAAGCACATACCTTATTAAGAAGTCTAAGAAAGACTTGATGGTGGATGGAGAAGAGGTTGGCTATGCATAGGATGCTTGTGCCTTCCCCCCAACATGTGTAAAGTGAAATCCTAACCCCCAGTGTGATGGTATCGGCAGGTGTGAGGGTCTTTGGGAGGTGATGAGGTCATGAGGGTAGAGCCCTCATGAATGGATTAGTGCTATAAATAAAAAAAAAAAAGACCCCAGAGGGCTCCCTTGTCCCTCCTGCTGTGTGAGGACACAGCAAGAAGCTGGCAGTCTACAACCCAGAAGAGGGTTCTTACCAGAAATCAACCATGGATCTTGATCTTAGACTTACTTGGAGCCTTCAGGACTGTGCAAGAGGCATTTCTATTGCTTAAAAGTTCCACGCAGTCTGTGGTACTTGTTAGAATAGCCCAAATGGAGTAAGACAGGGTTCTTTTCTTTTTCCTTAAAGATTTTATTTATTTATTTATTCATGAGAGACACAGAGGGGGAGAGAGAGGCAGAGACACAGGCAGAGGGACAAGCAAGCCCCACCCAGGGAGCCCGACATGGGACTCGATCCCAGGTCTCCAGGACCACTCCCTGGGCTGAAGGCGGCCCTAAGCTGCTGGGCCACTGGGGCTGCCCCAAGACAGGGTTATTTTCAAGGACACTAGGAATGCCAAGGCCTAATGCTTGGGGGCAGACACTGGTGGAGGTCAACCATGTCTTTCCACGGTTCCTTCCTTGGTTCCATCTGTCAAGAGTCTGAATTCTGGAGTAAGGAGTAGGGTGCGTTACGGCACACCAGCCTTGTCCTCGGCCAGGGAGCCAATTCTTTGGTTCTAGGTCTGGATTTAATTCTGGGATACTGATTCACCTTCTGCTACAGTAAACAGAAGAGCTAGATGACAGTCAGAAGGTGTGCACCTGGACCCTAATTCCTCGCTCAGCGGAGGTCCTGTTTGTAATGTAGCTGATTTTAACATGTCCCTTCTTTCTGTTAATTTTCGGCACAGAAGGGTAATTCTGAGGAATCAGAAACTACTTATATTTATTGAAGGGTGGCAAGAGTCTTTAGTGGATGGAATACTGCTGTGTCTGAACACTTGAACAAAAATCAGTCTTAAAAACACAAGAGGTTGGGACGCCTGGGTGACTGGATGGCTCAGTGGTTGAGTGTCTGCCTTTGGCTCAGGGCATGATCCCAGGGTCCCAGTATCGAGTGCCTCATCGGGCTCCCTGCATGGAGCCTGCTTCTCCCTCTGCCTGTGTCTCTGCCTCTCCCTCTGTGTCTCTCATGGATAAATACAATCTTTTTTTAATTTGTGTTAATAAAATATTTTTAAAAAATAAAATCAGATATAATTGAGGTCACAGTGAACTGACCCCTCATTCTGAATGCAAATGATATTACCCTCTTTCTTACACCCTTCCCTTTTTGGAAAACTGGGAGAAATACTTCTTTTTTGGGGGATCCCTGGGTGGCTCAGCAGGTAAGCACCTGCCTTTGGCCCAGGGCATGGTCCTGGAGACCCAGGATCAAGTCCCCCATTGGGCTCCCTGCGTGGAGCCTGCTTCTCCCTCTGCCTGTGTCTCTCTCTGTGTCTCTCATGAATGAATAAAATCTTAAAAAAAAAAAAAAAAAACCCAAAATACTTCTTTTTTTGCATTTGCAGCCCCTGAACGGGGAGGGGTATGTGTGCTTTTTCAGTAACCAATTTCTCTTAGAATTTGATGCCAGGACCTTTCTCACTTCAGAGTAGAAACCTGCTGAGCACATACAAACTTGTGTGTCACACCTTGTTTCCCTTTTTGCCCTCACGTCTGGAAAATGTGGAGTTACATTTAATGCCCAAGGCCGTAGCCATTCACACACAAGTTTCCGGCAGAATTTTCTGTCTCCCTTTTTATCCCTACAGGAAATTGCTCTAATAACTGACTTTTGGGGGCAGCCCTGGTGGCTTAGTGGTTTAACACGGCCTTCAGCCCAGGGCGTGATCCTGGAGACCCAGGATCGAGTCCCGTGTCGGGCTCCCTGCGTGGAGCCTGCTTCTCCCTCCACCTGTGTCTCTGCCTCTCTCTCTGTGTCTCTCATGAATAAATAAATAAAATCTTTAAATAAAACAACAACAGACTTTTGGAGGCACCCAGGTGGAAGCTTTTCTCTTCCTGTAAAGGTGTTAGCAGACGTTGTCTCCTTTGATCTCCGTAGTAGAGAACATCCTCCCATTTCCCGGATCCAGAGCGTGAATAGCAAGTTTAGAGGAGCCCAAGGTCTCCCCAGTTCTTGGTGACCAGAGTTCCAGCCCAGCTGTCCTTCTCCAAGCCTCGCAGCCTCTTCCCTCCCACAGATCCCTCTCCAGGTGCAAGCCCTGCCCTGGTCCTGAAGTGCCCAGATGCTTCTACCACAAAAAGGCAGAAGTGGGTCTGCATTAAAGAAGATGTAGTCGGGATCCCTGGGTGGCGCAGCGGTTTAGCGCCTGCCTTTGGCCCAGGGCGCGATCCTGGAGACCCGGGATCGAATCCCACGTCGGGCTCCTGGTGCATGGAGCCTGCTTCTCCCTCTGCCTGTGTCTCTGTCTCTGTCTCTCTCTCTCTCTCTCTCTCTGTGTGTGTGACTATCATAAATAAATAAAAATTAAAAAAAAAATCTAAAAAAAAAAAAGAAGATGTAGTCGGGAACTAGGGGGGAAGGGCACAGGCGACCCCACGAAGAGGTCACGGGGTTGGACAGAGTGCGGATTGCAGGCTGCACCCCCTGGGGCCTGGGCCGCGCCTCTCCTCCCGCCCGCCCGATGTGTCATCCAGGCCTGGGAGGGGCGCAGCGCCCAGACGGAGCGTCCGCCTGATGGGAACCAGAGGCCGCCCTCGCGGCAGCCCAGAATTCCTTCTGGAAGAAAGCTCCAACATTCCTGTGCTTGAGTCAGGTTCTGGTGGTTTTTAAAAGCCGGCACCGCGCGGTGTCCGGGAGGGAGCGGCCGAGACAAGTCTGGGGAAGCGGCCGGGCTGTCACTCAGGCAACAAATAATCATAATCATTGGCCTTCGTGAGGCAGCAGGGCCTGAGCGCCGGGGCCTTCATCAGCGGCGGGGAACCCGGGCCGCCGCGGCTCCGGATGCTCCCGGGGTCACCTCCGGAGGTGGAACCTGGACTGAGGCCGTTTGATCACTGGGGTCTCCGTGGTCCCGTCAGTGCAGCGGGCCTCTGTGGGGTGGGAGGAGGGCAGGGAGCCCCTGCGGTTGGGCTCCCTCCCCTGCAGGTTCGGGCCGGCTGTCCGCTGGAGGACAGGTTTGCTTCCCTGGGGGGTGGCCGCCAGCAGACCCGGTGAGGACCCTTGGGGTGGGGGAGCCAGCCTCACTGTGGCACCTCTGAACACCCAACGCGTGTGTCCAGATTTCAAATGTGGGTGCAGCTCCTCGGCAGAGAGAGTTTAAGGGCATGTTGGTGCCTCTGAAAAATGAACAAGCCCAACGGCAGATAGAATTGCCTGGTATGGTTGCTTCTTGCAGTTGGTTCCAGATGATGTGTTTTTAGAGCTTATGAAATGATTTAGGATCATCATCCTGGCATGAGTCCTCCGGTTGTTGCGCTGACTTGGGCCTTTCTGTAAACCCTGGGAGGTGACCCTGCAAGGCCACGCCTCCCAGGCACCGACTTTTCATTTATTTCCCTCTGAATTCATTCCTCCTTCTCCTCTGCCCTGTTCCTGTGGAACCACAAGTTATTTTCTCTCTCTTTTTTTTTTTTATTTTCTCTTTCTTGTAGCTGGTAGACAAACCCTGTAGCGTTTCTTTTTTTCTTTCTTTCTTTTTTCCCCCTTCATGTTGATGGTGCTAACATTTGGAATCTGTCTTCCTGTATTTATGCATATACCTTCTGATGATAAGGATTCATATCTCTGCTATCCCAAAATGTCACGGATGCCCAAGAACTAAGTACTATTGTCCATAAGTGAAATAGAAAAAGGTGAAATAGAAATAGAATAGAAAATGTGAAAAAAAAAGAAAAAAAAAGAAAATGTGGCAGAAGCATAAAATTTTTTTCTTTTAAGATTTTATTTATTTGTGAGAGACACACGGAGAGAGGCAGAGACACAGGCAGAGGGAGAAGCAGGCTTTGCACAGGGAGCCCGATGCAGGACTTAATCCCCGGACCCCAGGGTCACGCCCTAAGCCAAAGGCAGACGCTCAACCGCTGAGTCACTCAGGTGTCCAGAAGCATAAATATTTTTGCCCTTTTAAGGGGTATTTTAAGTAACTGTGTGTCTCACCGCCTTGTTCCTCTTTCTTCCCACCTCAGTTCTTACTCATGCACATATCTCCTTTTGTTTATTCCCTCTTTTCTATTTCATTTCCCCCCCTCCAGTCTCCTCCTGGTCACACTCCCATCAGAATACCACTGGGGAGATGAGTTGTTAAAGAGTCCCCTTAAAAACCTGAGCTAAGTATTTGGAAGGAGAACCTATAACGTCCCCCTCAGCACCACGTTCCCTTCAGTTACTGTACTTCCCAGAAAAAAATACCTCTGCCAAAAGGCACTAAAAAAAAAAAAAAAAAAAAAAAAAAAAAGGCAAGAGGGGCCCAGCTTTGAAAGTGAAATCCATCCCTTCAGCCCCCAGCAGGTTGGATGACCTCTCCTGTATACGGCCTCTCTGTTGGCACAGGTGACAAGACTACTTTCCAGCTGCAGGTTCGACAGGTGGAGGATTATCCCGTGGACTTGTACTACCTGATGGACCTCTCCCTGTCCATGAAGGACGACTTGGACAACATCCGGAACCTGGGTACCAAACTCGCTGAGGAGATGGGGAAGCTCACCAGCAACTTTCGGTTGGGGTTTGGGTCTTTTGTAGACAAGAACATCTCCCCTTTCTCCTACACAGCGCCAAGGTACCAGACCAATCCGTGCATCGGGTGAGTGACCAAGAGTCCTTCTGTTGGGTATTTAAGGGCGGGAGAATGGAGTAGCAAGAAAACGTCGCCCACAGAAAGGGGAAGGCGTATTTGGGGGGCAGGGCGGGAGCAGACTTTGTGTGTAGTGTGATTGGTGATGACCCAGTTCCGTCCCCCTGCCGCTACGTGTGAGGGCATGAGCTGTTGCAAGGCTGTAGGGAGCTATGATGATCGGAGCTCATTTGTTTTCCTGCCTGTCTGACACTCAGCACTGTTTTCTACATTAAGACCATGTTGTCAGGAAGTGAACGCCCAGACGTTCCGGGAGGGAGCGGGCGGGCGGGACAATGTAGACTTTGCCCTTGTGTAGGGTGACCGAGGTCCTTGGGGACAAGCGGACAAGCGTATTATTGGTTGTTTTTGTATTTACACAAACTTACCTTGACAAAATGAAATGGAAATCTGTGTTTTCAAGGTACGACTTTCTCCCCCCCCCTGTAAGTCAGGTACTTGAATCAGAAAATATTTGACAGATTATCAGAGAGCAGGAATATCTAACTGCCACAGCACACAAATCCAAAAGTATGTCATGATGGAAGTTTAGTTCCTGTTCCTCTAAATCTAGATGAAGCTCCTGGTCAGTGGCCACCTGTCTTCCAAGCAGGGGCTCAAGGACCCAGGCTCTGTCCACCCTCTACTTCTTCATCTTCCACATGTGGTTTTTATGGTCATTGCGTCCGGATGATGGCTCATAGGAGGAGCTGAGGGGCCAGGACTTAGTGGCCTTGGCCTCTTCGGCTCCTGCGTTTTATCAACCAACAGAGTCCTCACAAGGAGGCTGGAAACTAGGTTAGCTGTGCCCCGGAAGAAGAGGAAGCAGGGTTGGTGAACAGGACTCTGCCATCGTGTACTTGTTGGGGGGTGTGTGTGAGGGGTCATAGCCTCCAGCTTCCCTAAGGCAACCTCTGTAGGGCTGGTTTCTTTCCAGTCTTGCAAATGTTCCCATAAATGTTTGTGACAATGAGTGGTAACTTCCAACTCTTTCTTCCTCATCTCTACATTCAATGTTAGTCAGGCTTTGGAATATCAGGCCCCAGGAGAGTTACTAGGTAAGAAACAGCTAAGCCTTAGGTTCATTTTTTTAAAGATTTTATTTATTTATTCATGAGAAACAAAGGCAGAGACTCAGGCAGAGGGAGAAGCAGGCTCCCTGCAGGGAGCCCGATGTGGGACTCGACCCTGGGTCTCCAGAAACACGCCCTGAGCCAAAGGCAGATACTCAACCGCCGAGCCACCCAGGTGTTCCCAAGACTTAGGTTCTTACCAAGTGTCAGGCACTGTACGAAATGCCTTGCACCATATGGATTATCTCATTGGAATCCCATGACAGTCTTTTGAGGTCTCTATGGTAGCCGTGAGCCTTGCCAGAGGAGGAAACCGACACTTTACACAGCTTATCCGAGATGACACAACTAGTAAGGGGCAGCCTTGGGGCAAGAATCCAGACAAACTGCTTTCAGAGTTTGCATTCCCAGTGACACGGTGCTTGCTTTTCCCCATCCAAAATCACACAACAGCACAGATGCTTTCCCAGAGTCCAGTTAGAAGGTAAGACCCGTCCCCAAACCAAGCCCATCCTCAAGGTGCTTTGCCTAAGGACGATGTTAGGCCCATGCTACTGTCACAGTCCCCCAATCTCGGTGGCTCAGCACCATCAGAGCTTATATCTTACTTGTATAAAATCTGTTGAGGGTTGAGCTGCTTCCCTTGGCAGGGGACTCAGATCCAGGCCCTTTCACTTTATGGTGGCATTTTTGATTCCTGGGTCACTTGGCTGCCGCCAGGGAGGAAGAGCGCTGTTTCTAAGCCCGCAAACCTGCCCAGCTCCTCAGCTCATCTTCAGCAGCCTCAACAGCATCCAGCCCTGGGTTGGGCTGGGTGGTTGGGACGCGGTGGTGTTTTTATGGTGGCCATGTATGTCCTCCTTAATCTTCCCAGATCCTCTGTATATTCTCCTTGAAGCTCCTCTAGATCTTCCCTTACTGTTTGGGAACTGACCCAATGGTAGGAAAATAAAATAAAACAAGAAAGAGGTTTAAGGACAAAAATGATTTTAAGTTCTTTAACTGTGAAAAGGCCCGGCGTCACCATTTGCTGGGTTTCGCTTCCTCCTGGCCACAGGTGGCTACTGGTCCTGCTGGTCCCACTATCACTCTGGTCCTGTCTCCAAGGCCCCTTCAGCTGAGTCTCGGTGCCAAGTGTCCTATTATTGGAGTTTTGCTTCTTACCTGGTGTAACAGCATCTTAGCCAAAACTTTCTTCGGTTCATCAAGAATCATGATCCTGTCTGCTGCTTTTTCACCCCTGCCCTCTGATTGAGTCCTGTCTCCAGACGGACAGGGTGTGTCTCCACAGTCATTTCTCCAAGGACCATGACTGTAAGATATGCTAGACTGAAAGCCCGGAGAGGATGAAGGATTGGCTCTGGGAGCTCAGCATCCAAATATTCAAGGCTATCACCCACCACTTTTCCAGAGTCCTTCTCTGAGCCCTAGAAGGCAGACCCGGTTGTAGACAGTGACAGTCCTCACAGTGAGCACAGGCACTCTGAAAGACCCGCGGGACAGGAAATCTAGTGAAGAATGGGTGTTTCGAAGGAAGCATCAGGGCTAAGTTAGGCAAATCTCTCCTCCAAGCTGGGTGCCACGTCTGGGGGTCCCTCTGCGGCTCAGTGAGACAGGCTGGGGTTTACCTCCCCAGGGCCAGGCAGTGGCGAGCGGGTGTGGTGCCCCAGGTCTCAGAGGTCCCCACTGCTCCTGGGGAGAACGGCGAAAGGTGGCTCTTCCTGGGTCTGATCCGGCCTGTGTGTGCTTGGTTTGCTTTTCTAAATTTTAATGGCATTGCATATTAGTTACCTGCATTTAAAAATACTAGAAGATTTGACCAAGGATGGGGGCACCTGGGCAGTTCAGTTGGTTGAACATCTGGACTCTTGATTTCAGCTCAGGTTGTGAGATGGAGCCCTGCTCAGTGTAGAGTCTGCTTCTCCTTCTCTCTGCTCCTCCCCCTGCTCGCGCTCTTTCTTTAAAATAAATTAATAAGGGATCCCTGGGTTGCGCAGCGGTTTGGTGCCTGCCTTTGGCCCAGGGTGCGATCATGGAGACCCGGGATCGAATCCCACGTCGGGCTCCCGGTGCATGGAGCCTGCTTCTCCCTCTGCCTGTGTCTCTGTCTCTCTCTCTGTGTGACTACCATAAATCAATACACCCCCCCCCCAAAAAAAATAAAATAAATTAATAAAATCTTAAAAAAAAGAAGAAGAACCAAGATTTGCAGGTTTTCTAGAATGAGGAGGACGTCTGGCGGAGCTGGGCTTGTACCTAGCCTTGGCCGCCGCCGCTGCCACCACTCTCTGGTGTGACGCCTGACCCGCTTCACTTGCCTGCCTTTCATCCCTGGCTCCGGGCACATGGTCTGTGATCCTCATCTGTTCTTTTCCTTCATCTTGTTCCTTCCTTCTAGCGTGCAGAGAAGTCATAGCGCTCTTCTCAAGCTCCAGTGGCATCTTGGTTTGGGCTTTTCTCCCCCGTGGGAGTGGAAACAGCTGTGACCCCCAGGGAGTTTTGGGAAGATGGGGTCAGGAGGAGTGGCTTGACCACCTGGGCAGGACCCCTCGGAGAAGAGAGAGCTGGCTTTTCATGGGCTTTCCTGAGGTTTGTCCCTCCTCCTGCTCCAGATATTTCTGCCAAAGGATCAAAATTCTAGACTCATCCTTTCCTACCTTAGAATGTGCTAGAAATGCCAGAACTGAAAGTAGTACCTGGTAAGGAGTACCAGGGCTGCCATAATAAGAAAAAAGGCATAGCATAATTTAATCATCTGATTAAAGAATTGTTTTTTTTTTTTTTCTCATTGTAAGTTTTTAAAATTTAAATTCAATTAATTAACATGTAATGTATTATTGGTTTCAGAGGTAGAGGTCAGTGACTCATCAGTCTTATATAACACCCAGTGCTCATCCCATCACGTGCCCTCCTTACTGTCCATCACTCAGTTACCCCATCTCCCACCCTGTCCCCTTCAAGGACCTTCAGTTTGTTTCCTGTGATTAAGACTCTCTTATAGTTTGTCTCCCCCTCTGATTTTGTCTTGCTTTAATTTTCCCTCTCTTCCCCTATGATCCTCTGTTTTGTTTCGTAAATCACATCTGAGTGAGATCATATGATAATTGTCTTTCTCTGGTTGACTTATTTCCTTTAGCATAATATCCTCTAGTTCCATCCATATCATTGCAAATGCAAGATTTCAGGTTTTTTGATAGCTGAGGAGTATCCCATTGTGTATATATACACCACTTCTTGCTTATTCATTCATCTGTTGATCGACATCTGGGCTCGTTCCATAGTCTGGCTATTGTGGACATTGCTGCTCTGAACTTTGGGGTGCAGGTACCCCTCAGATCACTACGTTTGTATCTTTGGGGTAAATAGTAGTGCAATCGCTGAAACACAGGGTAGCTCTATTTTCAACTTTTTAAGGAACCTCCATACAGAGTGGCTGCACCAGCTTGCATTCCCACCAACAGTGCAGGACAGGGTTCCCCTTTCTCCACATCCTCACCAACATCTGTCATTTCCCGACTTTTTTAATTGTAGCCATTCTGACCGGTGTGAAGTGGTAGCTCATTGTGGCTTTGATTTGTATTTCCCTGATGCCGAGTGACGTTGGGCATTTTTTCATGTGTCTGTTGGCCATTTGTACCTCTTCTTTGGAGAAATGTCTGTTCGTGTCCTCTGCCCATTTCTTGATTGGATTATTTATTCTTTGGGTATTGGGTTTGGTAAATTCTTTACAGATTTTGGATACTAGCCCTTTATCTGGCGTATCTTTTGCAAATATCTTCTCCCATTCTGTAGGTTGTCTTTTGGTTTTGCTGACTCTTTTCTTTTGCTGTGCAGAAGCTTTTATCTTAATGAAGTCCCAATAAAGAACTGTTTAATTGCTATTCTGAGTAACAGGAAGAGTGTCATGGGGGAAAGTCAGGTGGTGTTCACTGATACAGGATTTGAAGGATTAAATGCAGCATGTTATCTTTGGTCCTGAACATACTTTCTTCTGCTGGAGGTAGCTTGTTGTTAAAATACATGTCACGTCTCTGGGTGCCTGGGTGGTGCAGTCATTTGAGCGTATGACTCTTGGTTTCAACTCAGGTTGTGATTTTGGGGTGGTGGGATTGAATCCCGCATTGGGCTCAGTGTGGAGTCTGCTTAAGACTCTCTCTCCTGGGATCCCTGGGTGGCTCAGCGGTTTGGCGCCTGCCTTTGGCCCAGGGTGTGGTCCTGGAGTCCCAGGATCGAGTCCCGCATCGGGCTCCCGGTGCATGGAGCCCGCTTCTCCCTCTGCCTACGTCTCTGCCTCTCTATCTGTGTCTCCCATGAATAAATAAATAAAATTAAAAAAAAAAACCTCTCTCTCCTTCTTCCCCCTCCTGTGCTCGCTCGTGCTTTCTCTTTCTAAAAAAAAAAATATATATATATATATATATATATATATATATCGCGTCATGTCACATTTATTTGTGCAATCTAAAAAAGCCAAATTCACAGAGACACAGTAGTAGACTGGTAGGTTGCTGGGGCTTGGGGGCTGGGAGGTGGGAGAAATGGGGAAAAGGTTGGTCAAAAGGTACAGACTTCCAGTTATAAGATGAGTGTGTTCTGGAGATGTAATGCACAGCACGGGGATGACTTGGAGCGTATACTTGTATACTTGGAAACTGTTAAGAGAGTAGGTCTTAAATGTTCTCGCCACACGCACACAAATGGAAATAGACTTGAAAAACTTGTACAAGAGGGATAATACATTTCATCCTTCATCATTTATGTTTTTTCTTACCCTTCGTGTATTTCTTCCAAGGGGACATAGTATTCCTTCACCACCTTGATGGTACGATGTTGTTGTCTTCTGGAGTATCTTATGGCTGATGTGAAGTCTGCTGTCCGTCTAATGGCTTGCCTTGTCTCTGGTGGCTTTTAATATTTTCCTGTGCTTTTCATATTCTATAATGATATGCATTTCAGTGTGTCTGGGCTGAATTTACTTTTATTTACGTTGCTCAGAATCTGGTCTGCTTGCTTAGCCTGAGAATACATCTTTTTTTCTTTTTTTTTTTTTTGAGAATACATCTTTATTTTTGAAATTTTTCAGGCATTTTTCTCTTTTCATCTCCCCTTCATTTTCTAACGCTAATTTCCATAAATAGGAAATTTCTTCTAGTTTACTATTTTGTTCTTCAGTTGTTTCATCCGTATACTGAAGTTTCAGTTTTAAATTTCACTATTTGTTATTTGATTCTTTTCCAAACTTCTATTTTTTTTATACTTTTTTTTTTTTTTCCAGAGCCTTCTGACTTTTTTCCTTCTAATAATATCCTGTTCTGGCTTTGGTATCTATTCTTTCCTCCCCTTTAATGTCTTCAATATCCTAGTTTTGCAGTACTTTAAATCATTCTCTTATCTCTGTTTCTTGAACTGCAGATCATTTAGTTGGTTGCATTTGTGGACATTCCTTCACGGTAGTTTGTTTCTTACGGGGTCTGTAACTTTGTCATTAGCTCCTCTTCGTCGGAGGTGATTTTCCGTGCAAGGATCACAGCCCCAGGCATGCTGGCCTGTCTGCGTCCTTGCAGGGTGGTTGTATGTTTGCCGCTGCCAGGACCCCCTGAGTTTCTATGGGATTAGTTTTCCTGTTCATTTCTCAGTTGAGGGGTTCCTTCACCATAAAATAGTGAATTCTGGCTTGCTTAGGCCTGGAGTTTACAATTTTTATGGGTGATTCATCTCGCTCTGGGCCTGGAATGGAGCTTCCTTGCTTCTTTCCCAGGCTGGAATTTTTATCTTTGATTTGGGGGCAGGGCAGCTCTTTGTGTGCTCAGCTTTGTGCAGAGAGCTCTGTTCCAGTGCCTTATCCATCCCTGTTAAACTCCTGCCCCCAGCCCTTGC
The DNA here is from genome assembly GCF_048418805.1 of Vulpes vulpes. Taxonomy (NCBI): domain Eukaryota; kingdom Metazoa; phylum Chordata; class Mammalia; order Carnivora; family Canidae; genus Vulpes; species Vulpes vulpes. The sequence continues at coordinate 125,297,411 of NC_132780.1, read as the reverse complement.
ATCCGCTCGGGATACATCCAGAAGCTCTTTGGCATGAGCTCTTGCTCCAGGCCCACCTAGTCTCGTAAGCGTGCTCGTTTGTTGAACGATTCTTTTTCTTTATTTCTGGCACCCGGGATTTCCCTGCTAAACGTCAATATTAACATTTTGAAAAAATTTTGTATTATTTAGCAGGTCTAAATGTTTCGAGTAAGGGGGATAGGTCTTTCCACATCAGCTCATCCATTAATATTGTCCTGAAGCCCTGGATTATTTTCTGGATTTGTCTGAATCTGGCATCTTTAAATTGTAATCACTTTTCATATGTACATGCTCCCCGAGGCAAGTTAAGCATAATATATATTTTTTATCTTCTTGGTTCATAATCCTTAATTTAGTAACTCCCCATACATGTCACTAAACGGGGCTCTATGGACAGATGCAGGGTAGGAGATGGAGCCTTCCTTGGCCTTAGACCCCCAAACCTTCAGTTTACAGACCCAGACCTTCAGTTTACTTAAATAAGTTAAATTAAATAACAGTCGCAGAGGACATCATAATTTTTTTTTTTTTAAGATTTTACTTATTTATTCATGAGAGACAGAGAGAGGCAGAGACACAGGCAGAGGGAGAAGCAGGCTCCATGCAGGGAGCCTGATGTGAGACTTGATCCTGGGACCCTGGGGTCACAACCTGAGCCGAAGGCAGGCACCGAACCACTGAGCCCCTCCAGGTGCCCAGGACATTGTGACAACCAACGGGATCTGCGTGACAAAGCCTTTTTCTTCACACTAAGAGATTTGGTTATAGTAATTTCTCTGCCGTGAAGGCTTCTCTGGCAAACATATTTTTTAGTGCCTGACTGTTTAATAAATAGTACTTCTCCAATTAGAAATATATCTACTCAATGCTGTTGGCAGGAATGAAAGGGAAAAGGTGGAAAATGCCGAGCTAATACTGGTGAGCCTTTCACAGCTTCTCCGGCTTTCTCACTGAAGGACAGCTGCTCCTCTGTTCCTCTTCCTCCCTTTCCTCAACCCACCCGATCAACTCTGACAACACACAGCCGCCTGGAGTCCTAAATCGCGGACCAGCACGGCACAGAGAGATGTGGTGGCTTGGGGGAAGGGAGCTGGTGTATATTTACTTCCTCCTGCACCTGTCGGCTTGTCAAATAACTGCCGATGGGACCTCAGCTCCTTCCGGCCGGGAGTATAATTTCCGTGACCTTTTCTTCATGGCAAAATGAGACGGGAATAAAACGTTTGGGTGGCCTGGGTCATGCAAAAGTCTGTCCTGTCCAAGCACAAGGTGTGGGTAAAGATTTGGGGAAGAAGGAGGGAGTGAAACAAAGGGAAGGCGGACAGATGGAGAAAGCATGTAGCTCCTGCCCCCTGTCCAGAGAGAGCAGGGCCTTTAGGGCAGTGGGGTGGACTCTGTCCAGAACCGGTTTGTCGTGGTAACAGGTGGATGAAGCAGGCACTGGAGGTCCCCAGGGAGAGTGGAATGGCCTCGTAGAAACTAGAGGTTGCCTCTCATTTAGGGAAAAGGAGCCTGTCCAGACCTGCCCTGGCAGCAGTTAGGCAGGATCCCCAGTAGTTGCTAAGCCTGTTTCCCTTCCCACGTATGCCGCTTAAATTGGGTTATAAAGCCTTCCCTCCATGCCTCTCCTTTAGTGCGTTGTTTTTTTTTCTTTCATTTTTCATTCTGAAAGAGAGGCTTCCCTAACATGGCCTCCAACTGCGCAGTCTGTCCGTGTGCCTTCCTGGCCTCCTGTTGGCCCGTCCTCACCCTCACTTCCACTCTCTGGCCTCAGGGCCATCCTGTCCTCGGCTCCCCACATGCTCTCCTGCCACAGGGCTCTTGCACGTGTGCTTCTCTGCGGCTAGGACCCTCTCCCCCCTCACCTGGAGAAGGCATTTGTGAAACAATGTAAGGCCTCTCTTCCTGTGTCCGTGGCCACATGTCAAGCTGAGACTCCTAGATCCATAATTGGGATCTGACTTCCTCCAGGTATGGGGCCGTGTGGGAGCTCTCCTACTGACTGAAGATGAGGTCATCCAGTATCACAGGAGAAAGAGGCAGCACTAACCTGCCTTTGAGGTGCAATACTTGCCCCTTCCCAAATCACCAGATCGAATTTTCCATTCGAAGATGGTTGGTTTCCGAACTTCTGCTGCATTTAGGAGAACTGGTCGTTTATCATGGCAATATTTGTAAAAGGAATGAAGAAGCAGAAAGAATGTTTTCATTCCTGTTCCTTTAACATTTGCTCACGTGCCAGAACGTCCTGGCACACGAGGATCCGTGAGTGGCTTGGCGCAACGGGATTATGTGACCTTTTGGCACACGGCGGCAGCGGAGTTGCTGCGGGAAGCTGGTTTCTCAGGGTAGCTCTGTTCAGGCTGCTCCCACTCGATATCGCCCCCCTTCCTCAGCCCACAAGAGCCTTCCCTGCTGTGCTGCTAGGCCGTGGCGCCCAAGCCGCTGGGCAGCTCGCACCTCTCAAGGCCCACGCCAGGGCTCCTCCAGGACGTCTTCCTCCGACCACAGTGGCCCACCATTATCTCTACTTTTTTTGAACCATTTTTCATTCCGTCCCCTTACAGCCTGGACATACTACCTTGCCTGTGCCTGAGGCCTTGACGTCTGTAGAATAAGAACTGTGTTGTTTCCTCTTTGGGCGCTCCAAGGAGAAACCGTGCCTGTCCCAGGGGCACACAGTAGGTGCTGTCCCAGGGGCACACAGTAGGTGCTGGAACATACTGACGGGTGCTGCTTGAGGCCCTCAGTGAACACACAGAGTACTTGGTTGTTTAAGATTCACCTACAGTGATGCAAAGTGACTCTTCTCTTCTTTCTCTCCAGGTACAAATTATTCCCAAACTGCGTCCCCTCCTTTGGCTTCCGCCATCTGCTGCCTCTTACTGACAGAGTGGACAGCTTCAATGAGGAGGTTCGCAAACAGAGGGTGTCCCGGAACCGCGACGCGCCCGAGGGGGGCTTTGACGCCGTCCTCCAGGCAGCTGTCTGCAAGGTAACCTGGTTTCATCCCTCCGTGTGGGCGGGCTTTGGCACTGCCCGTAGGAGACGGCCGATTTTGAGCCACTCCGGCATGTGGTTCCTGTCCATTCTTACGTCAGAGGGTGAGCTCAGGGACCCGTGGGGAATCTACAGCAGTCACATCAGCTGGGGCTCAGTGATGGCTCAGAGCTGGTGCGTCCCTGTGTCAGGGTGTGGCTGTGTGCAGTGGATACGGTCTCTGCCAGAGGACAGCTGTTCTCTGTTTGTATGTTAGGCCCTTTTGCTGCTTTTCAGGGGAAAAAGGCCAAGTTCAAGCCCTGTGCATAGAAGCTTGTTGAGCTTGCTGGCCCAATTTTCGTAAATCTTAAAGATTGCTGTATTAGGGAATCTGGCTGAAGAAGAGAATTGCGTGTCATCTTAGGTTGCATTTCTATTTGTTTGTTTTTCTCCAGCTTCTCCGTGATCTATGAATCCATAGGGAGGACGTAGACTTAGGTCAGAAATGAACTCATGCTCTGAGAGGTTCCAGTCTCAGTGAAATATATAAATGGAATGTTGGTAATAACTTCTTTTTTTCCGTAATTGAAGTATAGTGGACACATGATGCCACATTAATTTCACGTGTGCAACGTAGTGATTCGATAGCGTATGTATTATGCTGTGCTCATTGCAAGTGCAGCCGCCGTCCACCGCCACACCACACTGTCACAGAACCATTGACTGTATTCCCTACACTGGACCTTTCATCCCTCGAAGTTATTCCTTCCAGAACTGGAAGCCTGCATCTCCCTCTTCTCTGCACCCATTTTGCCCGCCCCCCATCCCGCCCTCCCAACCTCCCATTCGGCAACCATTAGTTTGTTCTCTGTATTTATGGATCTGTTTCTGCTTTCTGTTTGTTTGTTCATTTGTTTTGATTTTTAGGTTCCATCTAAGTGAAATCATAAGGTGTCTTTCTCTGATTTATTTCACTTGGCGTAATACCCTCTAGGTCCATCCATGTTGTTGCAAATGGCAAGATCTTATTCTTTTTTTATAGCTGAATAATACTCCATTTCGTATGTGTGTGTGTATATCTTTCTTTATTCATCTACTGATAGACATTTGAGTTGCTCTCATACCTTGGCTATCATAAATAACACTGCAGTAAACATAGGGGTGCATAGATCATTTCAAGGGTTTTCATTTTCTTCGGGTAAATACCCAGTAGTGAGTGGAATGACTGGATCATGTATTTATATTTTTAATTTTTTTAAAAAAAGATTTTATTTATTTATTTATGAGAGACACAGAGAGAGAGGCAGAGACACAGGCAGAAGGAGAAGCAGGCTCCATGCCGGGAGCCTGTTGTAGGGCTTGATCCCTGCACCCGGGATCACGCCCTGGGCCAAAGGTAGACGCTGAACTGCTGAGCCACCCAGACATCCCTATTTTTAATTTTTTGAGGAACCTTCCTGTGATTCCTGGCTGCACCAATTTCTATCCCCACCGGCAGTGCAGGAGAGTTCCTTTGTCTCCATGTCCTCCCCCAGCAATTGTTAAGTCATAACTTATTCTTCAACTAATTTTCTACTGTCAAAACCACCACAGAAGATTTTGAAGGCACTCACTCGTGAATTTGCTATCCCAACATACACTTTTACGATCCTTCCATAGTGGTTATCATAGAGTAAGTATAAATGATCACGCTTTCTTGGATTTGAGGGCAGTCATTGGGTCTCCCATGTTTGGGGGGAGGGCTGGGAAAGGGGACTGGAACTCAGTTTGGAGAAGCTCCTATTCATGTACTAAGTGGTAAGCACTTAGTTGTCCACGTACATAGTTTCTGACCTCCGAGAGCGTGTGTTCAGTGTGTCACAGACTCACTTTTTCTCCACTCAATCTTGACCAAGTGCTAAAAGGGCCACAGTTGTCCCTTCTGAAATAAAAAGTTGAAATGGTAGGCAGGGAGGGATAAAAGGAAGGAAAAATGGGAAGAAAGTGCAGTCTCCTGCTGTCTGTTGTCATTTGCTATGTCCTGGGGGCCACTGCTGGAGAAGGTCTCCCGTGGCTCCTTATCCAGGACGGCTGCAGCGTGACCTTCGCAGCTGCTGGCCAGAGCCACACGGATGGCTTCAGAGGCCCCCGGTGCTCTGTAGGAGTCCAGGAAGGCCAGGCGCAATGTGGCTAGGATGTGGTCCGCTCTCCGTCATTACAGAGAGCTGTCACAAGATGGACCACTTGTGGATTGGCTTCAGAATGAAAAATTATATTTTTGACTGGCATTCAGGCATTGATGGTACGAGGCATCGTCTTCACAGATATGCTGTCAAATCTGCTTCTTGGCGGGGACAGATAGTGCAGGGAAAACAAGATCCCTCCCAAGGCCCCATCTTGAGAATTCGGTGGATTTTCTTTTTTTTTGCGGGGAGGAAATCCTCTTGAAAGCTTGGGGGAAAGAACTCAGTGACAGGAGAAGCAACGCCTTGTTATATTAATCCTGTTAGCGTAGTTGGAGTGGCATGATTGGATGCTGGAGGCGCAGTGGTCTCCGAGACGCCGCCGGATCCACTCTGGTGCCTGCAGAGCCTTCCTTTACCACCCCAGGCCCATGCAAATCTTCTTCCCTCTGGAAACTTCATATTTCAAGACTTGAGCATTTCAGAGATGCTGACAGATTGCTTGAATTCGTAGCCTGATCTGGTGTGGGAATTCCTGTTGCCTGAGATGTACTTCATGGGTATGTTTCTGTCCTGTGTCTGCTGGCATTCCCTCCCTCCATGGCCTTTGCAATCAGCAAGTACCTAGAACGTTAACAAGTGCTTGGAAGCATGGAGTCTGGGAGCCAGCAGCTTCTTTCTCCCTTACTATTCCTTTTCACGTGTGTTTCTGTTTGGAGACATATCCAGAAATTTCTTTCGTACTTGGAATCACCCAAAGAAGAAATGCCTTCCTTCCTGGTTCGCCACACCCTTACTTACAGAAGCCGGATATTGGAAGTAGGTTTCGGCTTACGCTTTGAGGAAAGACTATGTAACAATCACACCCTTAAAGGACATGTAGAGGCTTGTGAATAATTCTTTTAAATATTTTTTTTGAATTTTTTAATTTATTTATGATAGTCACAGAGAGAGAGAGAGGCAGAGACACAGGCAGAGGGAGAAGCAGGCTCCATGCACCGGGAGCCCGACATGGGATTCAATCCCTGGTCTCCAGGATCGCGCCCTGGGCCAAAGGCAGGCGCCAAGCCGCTGTGCCACCCAGGGATCCCTGGTTTGTGAATAATTCTTAAGATAAAGTAAGAGCAACGGAGAGAAAGTGGTCAAACAGATGATGCTAGGTTACAGACAAAAGAAGAATGTGGAAAAGATGGGAAGCAAAGAGAACGCAACATTAACAGTTGCTGTCGCTGGTTATAGGACTATGTGTGGTTTTCATTTTCTTTGCTGTTTTGTAAATTTTACGTTTACCTACATTTTCACGATGCGTTTGTACGATTTTTTTTTAAGTTAGAACGAAGCATCTCAAACGTACAAAGTAGAGAGAACAATGGAATTAAACCCATGTACTCTTTTCATCTTTGACAGTCATCAGCTCCTAGCCGATCCTGTTTCATTTGTGTTCATCACTCTCTCTCCCGTTATTTGGAGCAAATCCCAGATATCTTTTTTATAATCCCAGATATTTTAAAAAGATATTAGATTTTTAAAGATAATTTGATTTTGAGAGGGATTTGTGGTTTGGGTTTTTTTTTTTTTTTTTTTTTTTTTTTTGAGTTCTGAGCATTTCTGGCTCTGTTTGCCAAGTTTTTTGCTGCCTCCTCATTGTTGCAGATTAAAGGCCCTTCCACTTAATCCCGAAAACCAAGCATGACAGCACCTGCAGGCCTGTGAGCTGTGCTGGGAGAGCAGGGTCACGGAGGCTAGAGCTGGCTGGGCAGCTGTGTCCCTCACCCTCCCGCCCCCACAGCAGAGAGTGACCCCGAGCCCTTGGCGGTGAGCTGATAGCAGGCTTGAGCGGCTCATAGGGGAAGCTTTGTTCTGCTTCCATTCTCCCCCGGGTTTTCTTGGGATAGACTGTTATCAGCTTGTGGGATTTAGGGGTATGGAATGTTCACATGCCTGACCTTAATCCCACCTCCACAGCCCACTTTATATTTCTTGGAAAGCTGTTCTTTGCAAAAAGAAGGAAACTGTTTCCCATTTAGGATAAGGACCCTGATTCTACGAGGACAAGTCTTTTCTCCCAGCCGGTCACACTGCTGCGAGAGGCCCCTTGAAAGGCGCCCACAGCTGAGGGACGCCTCTGCCCTCAATGCAGGCATTTTTTCCCCAATGCATTCTGTCCGGCTAGGTTGCATAAAAAGGAATGCAAACTGCCCTTAGTTTCTTATCTTTACCTAGAAATCTATCCTCCAGCCTTTGTTGGTTAGAATAATAATTTCCCCATTACCACTTGTATTGCTCCCCCAGGACTCTGTAGAAGTTGACTCTAGGTTGTTTATTCTGAAATTGTGTAGATAGAAATGTGATGAGTGGGTCGGACTGGGACTGGGGCTGCTTCCCCTTCTCCCTGAACTGGGCCTGCCCTTGGCCTGGCAAGACAGGGGTGGGGTGGCCAAGGAGCTCTGCATTCCAGGTTGCCTGTCACCACTTTGTTGTTGTTCACGGTTAAAGAAGTGACCTGCGAACTTGAGCTTGGCTGGGTGCATCCTGGCCGCAGAAGGTTCTAGGGGCTGCTTTCTCCAGTCAGACAGAAAGTAAGATCTGGGTGACCCAGCACATTCCCCTTTTGGCTTCACCTTCTAGCACCCCAACATTTATCCTCCACATCCTTCAGGCAGACTTTGGTTGAATATTGATTCCCTAATTTTGCATTGTTTGTTAAATTTTTTTTTAAAGATTTTATTTATTCATGAGAGAGGCAGAGAGAGAGGCAGAGACACAGGCAGAGGGAGAAGCAGGCTCCATGCAGGAGCCTGACACGGAGCTCGATCCTGGGACTCCAGGATCACGCCCTGAGCTGAAGGCAGATGCTAAACTGCAAGCCACCCAGGCGTCCCTGTTTGTTAAATTTTTAAAGCATTGTATCTCCTCCCAGAAATAGGTGGATGAGTCAGTCTCAAAGCAAACAAAGTAAGTTTACAGGCTGAGTTAAATAGTCTGTGGCGTGGGTTGGGTCCCTTTATGCCTTTGTTGATGAGAACATTCTAATCGAAAATGGAGACCACAGCCCCAGAGTTGCTGGGGGGAGGACAGCTTCACTCTGGCCACACTTTCTGCAGGAAGGCAAATTCCGGGGACCTCTAGAAACAAAAGCAGTTGCTGCCCTGGCTCAGCCCTCACCCACGCTCCGAGCGATTCACGCAGGGCCTCTCTGATGCCACAGCAGCCCTTCAGGGCGTCTCGGGCGGCGGCTGAGCCTGGCCTTCGGAGAAGGACCCGCGTGGCGCAGGAGTCAGGAAACTTACGGGTAGGAAGGGCGAGGGCAGGCCTGGCAGCGGGTCTGGTTGACTCTAAAGCCCGGGCGCTGACGGTCGCCTGATGCCTGGCGCTTCGGGGGCCCAGACTGTGGCTCGCAGAGCAGGGAGGACCTGACTGTGCAGGCTGAGCCTCGTCCACGCCGCCGGGCTCGGCGCCGGCCAGCTGACCTCCGGGGCCTCAGAGCGCTCATCTGGAAGGTGCCAGGAGGTGGGATCGGAGGGGGCAGCTGCGGACACCATCCGGTTGTGCGGCCCAGGGCTACTTTTCATAAAGGGCTCGTCGTGGGCCCGCCCCGTCTGCTCAGAGCCCTCGATTTGGCTTGTCGGGCCCTCCTGTTGAGGCTGGGGCCTCAGGCCGGGGGTGGGGGGGCTGCTACGGATCCCGCGGAGGGTGGGAAGTTCCCCATCCCTGGGGTCAGGCCCAGCTCTGAGAAGTTTCCACTCTGCCCTCCCCACTCCCTCTCACAGTGTCCCCCACAGTGCTGATCTGGGTTTTTTTTTTTTTTAAATTTTTGTTCTTCACTTGTTTGGCTGACTTCTTTCAAACCTCAGACTTGGGTGGTTTTTCTTAAGCATGAGTTGGGAAACGGAGGGACTTGCTCGAAGCAGGTAGCCGTCCCCGGCCCTTCCTGTCCCCTAAGGAACTCCCTGTCGGGGTCCGTGTCCACGCGGTCTGGGTTCTCCACCGCCCTGAGCCAGCTGCTTCTGCAGGCTGATTGTGCCGCACCCCGGGCCTTGCTCCACCCGGCGGGCTTGCTCTGCCCCTGGCTCTGTGTCTGGGGACACACCACGACAGTCTGGAACTGCCCTGTGGCCACCTGGGCAGGTGTGCAGGCCCTGTGTCCAAGCCCACGTGGCGTTTTTGCCGGAGGTGGTGAAGATTCTCCTGGGCTTTCTGTTTTGCAGATGCTTGTGGTTTAATGTGCATTTTTGAATCTTGTAACCGTTTCGCCCCTGAGATGATGTTTCCTCGTTCTCCCCGGAGCCTGTGAACTGTGCTTTGGGCATCGGCTGCCCTGCTGACAGCTGCTTGTTGACACGGGGACTGAGGATGGACGGAGGAACACCTTGGAACTGTCACCAGGGTGGGGACGGGAGCTTCTGTCTCTCTCTCTGTCCCCCAAAACACGGCTGCCGTGCCTGCTTCGAGGCTGTGCGCGCCCCTGGGCCTGCGGGGCTGATGAGGGCAGGGAAGAGCCCTCCTGGGGAGAGGGTGGGAGGCTCACTCCACCTGGGCTGTGTTACCATGCCTGGTGAGGATGTCCCTGTTTCAGTTCAAGTTGCTGGCTCCCCTGTGCTTTAAATGGCCTTTGGCAAAGAGGAAAAGAGGCACGGATTGATTCTTGGGCTCTTCTGGCCCTGCTTTCTCTCCAAACCTCCACCCCGGGCCTCTGCATTCCAACCACGGTGACCTTGGCTCCCTTATTTCTAACTCATGTAGGGAGGGCCCTTTGCACATGCTGTTTCCTCTGTTTGCAATACTCCTACTGTATTCCTGCTTTTCTTTCTTTTCCTTTTTTTTTTTTTTTTTTGATTAATAAACTATTTTGGGGACAACTGGGTAGCTCAGTGGTTGAGCGTCTGCCTTCGGCCTAGGGCATGACCCTGGGAGTTCTGGGATCGAGTCCTGCATCGGGCTCCCTGCACGGAGCCTGCTTCTCCCTCTGCCTGTGTCTCTGCTTCTCTCTCTGTGTCTTGCATGAATAAATAAAATCGATCAATCAGTCAATCAATCAAACTCTGTTTTGTTTAAGAGCAGATTTAGGTTCAGAGCAAAATAGAAGAGAAAATACAGTTTCCATTTACCTCCTATTCTTGCGGCCCTCCCTTCTAGCCCCACGCCACCCCCACCACCATCAACATCCCCCACCAGAGTGGTTTATTTGTTATAATCCATGAACCAGCAATGACACATCATTATCAGCCAAAGACCGTAGTCGACTCTGTGTTCCCTCTTGGTATAGTTCTATGGATTTGGACGCACGTACAATGACATGTTTCCACCATTGTTGTACCATACGGAACAGCTTCACTGCCCTAAAAATCCTCTTTGCTTCGCCTCTTCATCCCTCCCTTCTTCCCCTCAAACCTGCTTTTCTTTGACTGTCTAATCTGCCTACTTACGTATCAGACTTCCACTTACTCGTCTATGTATCGAGGAAGTCCGATTGAGCCTCCTGATGAGGTCAGAGCACCAGGCCCTTGGTCACTTCTACTCTGGTTACCATTTTATTTGTATTTGAGCCACTCTTGAGTGGTGTCTGCCTCCCCTTTGAGACAGTAAGCCCCCTGAAGGCAGGGACCCAATCTCTTTTCTCACTACCATATTTCCCTAGCACCCAGCACATTGCCTGACACATAACAGGACCCTCTTAAACATTTGGTGAGTAAACAGATGCCTTGTTCTCACAGATTCATTTATGTTTCTAAGTTCAGGAACCTGGCAGGTCCACCTGGCTCCTAGCCCATCCGCCCTCCTGTTGGACCAGGCTGCCTCCGTGTCATTTACTGCACTGCGTATGCATCCATTAAAGAGAACCAGAAGCCCCATTGTTGGCCATACTTCTAACTCAGGAAGTAGTTATCGAGTGCCCAGTGCGTGTTCAGGGGCAGGTGTGGTGGAGAAAACTGAAGAAAAATGGGAAAAAGTCCCTATCTTCGGGGTTTGATTTGAGCTTGCAGATCCACCAGTAGGTAATAAACAGCTATGTGTAAACATTAGCGGGAACCATGTGAAGCTACTGATACTTGATCAATGGTACTTGATACTTGACTAATAGTTTCTGCTAAAAAAAAATAGGAACTTCATGTGGTTCAGCTTCATGCATTCCAAATACTTCTCTTCTTCCATTTGGATTGGACTGTCCCGTAGAGTCCACATCAGACACGATCTGTTGCATGTTGTTGGGCTTGGGCTCGAAGGGAATGTCTAAATCCTGACTCACAGGCCAAGATTTCTTTCCCCAAGGAAAGAAATATTACACTTTTGCCCTCCTTAGGTTTAACCGCAGAACAGATTTTTTTTTTAAAAAAATGTTCATTGCGAAGTATGGATGGAAGCAGGAAAAACAACTAATGGGAACATGATTATTGTTATAAAGTGATGGAAATAGACTTGAATGTGAGCACGATTGGGGAGGCCAATCAGAACTCACCCCTGTTGTCCTCATGGGCCGGTGTTGGGATCCAGGCTCCGTGGCTCCCGAGCTCAGAACTGCTGTGGGATCTGCCTGCCGGCTGGTCAGACAAACCCCCTTTTCCTTCCTCATTTACTCCCCCAAACTTGTTCTCCCTCCCAGTACTTGCCGGAAAGGGTAAGGTACAGTGATTTGTTACTACTTTTGAAGACTGCTGAGTAGGTACGGTGTGCAGACTCTGTGTTAGGGGCTGTGAGGATGCCCGGATGGATGAGCCACAGCACCTGTACCTGTGAGCATCACTCGGGCTGGAAGACAGGTGCTTGTCCGACAACGTGCGGTACCAGCGGAGCACACAGCGGAGTGCCCGGACCTGGCCCCTTAGGACCTACTGACTGAATCACAGCGTTCCTCTCCCTCAAGGGGTCACCTCCTTCTCCTTGCCTCTGGGTCTCCCATACTGATGAAGTTATTGATTACCATTGGCTCAGTGCTTTGTGAGAGCCAGGCTTCATGCCAAGTACTTCAAAGGGCTCATTTTACTTAATCCTCGGAATGTGGTTTTAGTGTCCCCTTTTGACGAAGAAACAAGCCTGGAAAGGTTGAGTAATTTCTCAAGGTTCTGGCAGCAAGAAACGAGAGAGCCAGAGATGGAACCGTGCCCACTCACCTGCCTCCGAGGCGGGGGTTCTTCCCCTTGATGTTAAGAGTGACTGCTGACCGTTGTGGTCACGCAGGGGCAGAGAAGTGGGAGGCGTGTGCTTCTGAAGACAGCGAGTCTCCATCCAAGGAACCATTATAATTTCCCACGCGAGGAGGACCGAAACAGTCCTCGGGGAACACAGTTGTACATGCTGCTGTTCTCTGGAGCTAAGAGTTTCTTGTTTATCAGGAAACAGTGACAACGGTGGCCCTGTCGGCCCTGAGGACTTTCCAGGGAGCCCACTAGTGCCGTCCCACGGTCAGAGCACCGATGCGTGAGCGCAGTGAGCCCTGGCTTCCCTGTCTGTAAAATGGGACTTCGACTATCGGCCTTCTCATCCATAATTCAGGGCTCTACTCACAGCGCTGTGGCGAGACACTTCCCCAGATGGTGGGTCTTTTCCAGCAGTGAGGGAGCGAGTGGGTGATGGGTGACTCGTCAGTGCGGACGGAGGCCCATGGGCTGTATCAATACCTTCACTTTAATTAGATTGACCTTGAGGTCAGAAGACCCAGTCATGGGACACCCGGGTGGCTCAGTGGTTGAGTGCCTATCTTCAACTCAGGGCGTGATCCCCAGGGTCCTGGGATTGAGTCCTGCATTGGGCATCCCATGGGGAGCCTGCCTCTCCCTCTGCCTATGTCTCTGCCTCTCTCTGTGTGTCTCCCATGAATAAATAAATAAAATGTTTTAAAAAAGAAGAAGAAGAAGACCCAGTTCTGTAAAGCTAGTGTTTCCATCCTCACTGAACATGCCCCTGGGATGACATATGGATTCCAAGCCGCCTTGTGTTTGAACACCGTGTACCAGAGAGTGTTGGGAGTGTCGCCTCCAAACAAGCAGGCCAGCCCACGTTCATTCGGGCGGGACATCAGCTTTTCTCACGTTCCCAGGAAGCAGCAGTCCAGGCTCTCTCTGGCACTCTCCTGTAGGGGCGTTCTTGAGGCCACCCTTCTCGCTGGTCATGCCCTGTTATGGTCCCTGTGTGTAAACAGGTCGCTCTGAGATGGATCTGGGGACTGACAGACCTAATGGGAGCCCAGTGTCAGCCCTGTCTTCCTCTGTGAGGTCAGACCACATCTGGGGAACTGCCTATGCCCAGGGGGCTGTGTTTAAGACACATGTTGACAGTGAAAGAACAGAGGACGGTGAGTAAGTGGCTGCTGCTGGGCTTGGAAACCAAATCTTAGGAGCAGTGGTTAAAGGTCAAGCAGGAGGAGAGATACCAGGGAAGAAGCATCACTGACCTCAGACATCATCGCAGAAGAGGGAGTAGACTCCCGCGGCTGTTCTGAAGGGTGGGAGGTGTGCTGGGGCAGCTGCCAGGAAGTAGGGTCAAGTTCAAGGTAAGGAGGAGTTCTCTAACCAAGATCTCTGCTCAGCAGTGGAGTAGGTTGCCAGATGGGGCGGTGAATGTGTGCAGGGTCCCCCCTGCCCTTGGGGTGGGGACACCAGAGGACGGCTCTTCCTCGCATGGGGCGGGAGCGAGGACAAGACCACCTCTGGGATTCCTCCCAAACTTCAGGTGCCGTGTATTTCCTGTGAGTCAGTTTTGTGCCCCGTCACCGCTAGTGTGTGTGTTCTTGGAGTAGTCCGTCCCGGCCGGTCTTCTGTGGCTCCTGGCAGTGCACCCCCTAAGCGGCATTTGTGTTTGGCTACCATCACCGTGAACTCCACCATGCATGCTCAATTGTGTGCCAAGCACAGCTTCCTTTGACCCGGTGCCTAGAAAAGCTTTCCCTGCCCCCAATGTCTTTTCCGTGGAGCCACCTTGCCATAGGGTAAAAGCCTGGGTACAGTGGGGGAGCTGTTCAGAGAGACCCAGGGACAGACTGGAGGTTGGCAGGGGAGATGGAGCCTTTTTTTTTTTTTTAAGGTTTAATTATTTATTCAAGAGAGGGAGGTAGGAGGGGCAGGGGAGAGGAAAAGAGTCTCGAGCAGACTCAGAGCAGACCTCAACACGGGGCTCCAACTCATGACCCTGGGATCACGACCTGAGCTGACACCAGAGTTGGAGGCCTCACCGACTGAGCCACCCAGGTGCCCCTGGAAGCCTATTCGTGATCTCTTGAGTGACCTTCCTTGTTTGTCCAACTTTGCAGTCCCTGATGATGACAGAGAAGCCACATCCTCTGCTGCCCAGTCCCCATGCTGTCCTGGGCCAGAAGTCAGAAGTAAACAAGCCAGCAAATTTGTCTTCACTCTTGGGAGGAGCCAGTTTTATTTTTTTCTCCAGGCCAGGAAGGCCTGGTCTGCCCTCTCCGTTCCCGCTTCCTCATCTCGCAGGGACTCCTGTCACAGAGCCCCAGGTCCCCCCGACTGACTCTCAAGCCTGGCTGCCCGGTTTCCCCGTGACCGTCCCCACTGTCTGCCCGCCTCTCCCCGCTCCTGCTTCTGCAGCTCGTAGCAGACAGCAAGCGATGCCGTAGCCATCGGTGCTTCCCATATTTAGGTATTTGAACGAAGATGTTTGTTAGATTGGGAAGCATACGAGATAGCTGGTGGAATCGTGAGGGATGTGATCAAAGCTTCTGGCCTTGCCAGGGAGGGTTTCGGTGCCCGGCTCCGACTTTGTGTGCTCGTTTGCTCGCTCTTCACTGAGTGTCGAGCGCGGGGCAGCTGTAATGCTCTTGTGATTCCAGTGCTGGGGCCCTGAACCCCTCTCTCTCTTCCCTCAGCTCCAGATCTCTGCTGCCGAGGACAAATTCCATACTGAATTTTCCACCCTGGGAAAGTCCTCTCTGGCCCCAGGCCCAGTGAGACGGGTCCCTACAGAATTGGAGGGTTGGCCTCCAGGGACCTGGGTCAGCGATTTGGGGCTTGGTGACAGCTCCCCCAGCCATGCCTTACCCCTGACACACACCCACAGTCGCTGGGTGGCTGCTTTCCACCTAATCGGTCACCTACCCGTGTAGACTGCCTTCCGGAGCAGCTGGGCCGCACTGCGTCACGGTCACGCGTCCCTTCAGGGTGGAGGGAGGAGGCCAGGAGGCAGGTGGGCCTCCGGCTGTGCCTGCTCACCTACAGCGTTTAGGAGGTGAAGGGAAAATTCTGGAAATCGTGGGTAGCCTTGCCCGAGGGCTGTGGCTCAGCGTAGGAATGGACTGTAGGAGAGAATCGGCAGCGTGGGACTGGCCAGTGCTGGTGGCGGACCAGGGACGATGACAAAGATAATTCCGAGGTTTCTAGAGAAGGCGTTGTCAGAAACGGGGAAGCTTGGAGGGGCGGGTGAAGGGGGTAACGATGGTGCTGCATCTTCAGATGAGCTGAATTCCAGGTGACGGCAGACCTAGGAACAAAGCTCAGGAGAGAGGTCAGGGGCAGGGTGTGATGGCCAGTCATCCAAGCAGATGTCTACAAATGGGGGAGGAGGGGCAGGGCGTATTAACCATTGACCTCAGCCACCTGCTGGGAGAGCAACCGGAGGGGCAGGGGTAGGACAGTGTAGGGGGCCCCAAAGGAGCTCCGAGTGGGCACAGAAGCCCCAGGAGCGAGGCCTGCAGTGGCCATGCGATTGGTTCTTTTCCTTGGCTGCACGTGAGGCTCCTCCAGGGAGCTTTAAAAACCCTGAGGGCCAGGTAGCAGGTCAAGCCCAGGGAGAGGAGGACCCCTGCGCATTAGTACTGGGGAAGCTCCCCAAAGGACCCGAAAGTGCAACCACAGCAGAGGACCGTGGGTGCACGCGGGAAGGACACAGGATCCGGGAACTGCTGTCTGGGGGTCGCATGGAGAAGTCTGATGAGAAGAAATCATGGAGAGGGCAGCCCCGGTGGCTCAGCGGTTTAACGCCGCCTTGAGCCCAGGGCCTGATCCTGGAGACCTGGGATCGAGTCCCACTCGGCCTCCCCGCAGGGATCCTGCTTCTCCCTCTGCCTGGGCCTCTGCCTCTCTGTGTGTGTCATAAATCAATCAATCAATCATAAAAAATAATATCGTGGAGAGCAAATAGAAGCCCTGAATCTGCCAGTCTTAGAAAAGAGAGAGAAACAAGTGAGGTGGGCCGCGTAGCTGGGTCACAGGAAGAGTTATTCTCAGCTGGTCATGAGCTGGTCATCTTAGGCGCATGGAAAAGGAGCGGAAGAGGGAATGACAGATGGAACAAACTGGGGGTGGGAGGAGCCCTCCTTTGGGGACAGAGAGCTCAGAGAGGCCAGGAGGATGCTCCTCTGACTGAAAGGCGTCCTTGGGCTGCGGGACCAGACCCTGCGAGCCGCTGGGAGGACACGAGGCCGCAAGCCCTGTTACCTGTCTCTCTTGGTGATGAAAAAGGCGGGGTCCCCCCCGAGTGGGTGCAGGGATGGGGCTTGGAAGGCCGAAAGAGACTTTGTGGCGAATTTGATGTGGATCTGAGCCCCAACCAGAGGGAGTTAAATGAATCGTGGCCTTGGCCAGGTGCCAGAGGTCTTGCTTCCGAATCGTCCATTTCCACCCGCCCAGCCCCTGCCATTTTCCTCCAGGGCTGACCTCTGTGGCATCTGATGAAACCGACTTTGAAATATTTTTACTCTGAGACATGGAGGAAAAAAAATTTTTTTTAAGGATTTTATTTATTTATTAGAGAGAGAGCACGAGCAGGGGGCGATGGGAAAGGAGAGGGAGGAGAGACTCTGCACGGAGCAGGGAGCCCGACTCGGGGCTCTACCCCAGGACCTTGGGATCATGACCTGGGCCGAGGACAGTTGCTTAACCAGCTGAGCCACCCACGCACACCAAGACATGGAGAAAATTTAGCTAAATACATAGGTCTGGGGTTCGTTTTTTTTTTTTCCTCTTAAAATGATTTTTTTTCCTAAAAAGAAAATATATTCAATCTAAAAGTATAGAAAATGCAGATGAGGGATGTCTGGGTGGCTCAGCGGTTGAGCATCTGCCTTTGGCTCAGGTCATGATCCTGGGGTCTGGGGTCGAGTCCCACATCGGGCTCCCTGCGAGGGGCCTGCTTCTCCCTCTGCCTGTGTCTCTGCCTTTCTCTGTGTATCTGTCATAAATAAATAAATAAAATCTCTTAAAAAAAAACAAAGAAAATGCAGATGAGCAGAAAGGGGAATAAACATTACCCATGACCCTGCAGTGCAAAAGCAAGATTGTGTGCTTCTGAATTACAGACTTAAGTCACAGATTTGCAACTCCACGGAAATAACAAGGACAGTTATGGTCTGTGCCCCTCCTCTGTCACCCTCCCAAGGGCCCCCATTCAGTCGGTTTTATAGGATTTGTATTTTATTTTATTTTTTTATTTTATTTTTTATTTATTTATGATAGTCACAGAGAGAGAGAGAGAGAGAGAGAGGCAGAGACACAGGCAGAGGCAGAAGCAGGCTCCATGCACCGGGAGCCCGACATGGGATTCGATCCCGGGTCTCCAGGATCGTGCCCTGGGCCAAAGGCAGGTGCCAAACCGCTGCGCCACCCTGGGATCCCCAGGATTTGCATTTTAGAGAAGAAAAGTGGTTCTGGGCAAGATTGAGTAATTTGCCCCAGGCCAGAGAGACAAGCTGAGGCAGGTGTGGGGCCCACGGGAGGCTGGCCGGGGACAGCCCCCTACGCCAGCCCTGCTGCCACCAAACGCAGGAACGTGTCCAGGCCGCACTCCCCGGCACATTCCTGACATTTGTTCTGTTCATGTCATTTCTTGTATTTTAGAGTCTTTATGAACAAACCAAGCCTTCTTTACACAAAACAGCTTTATTGAGATCTAACTGATGTACAATAAACTACACATATGGAAAACGTACAGCTTGAGCGATGTTGACGCGTTCACACCCCACCCGTGAGAGGGACGTACATGTCTCTATACACTACGGTCGAGATAATGAGCGTGTCTTTCTCTCCCCGGTGAGTGTTTGTGCTCCTTCATCATTTCTCCCTCCTGTGTGTCCTGCTCCACACCCCAGGCAGCCACTATACATTAGTTTGCATTTGGCTAAACTTGTATCGGTTGAGTATATATATGTGTGTGTGTATACTTTTTTGGCTTGGTCTATTTCACTGAGCACAGTTATTTTGAGATTTTTCTATGCTGTCAAGTGTCTCCATCCTTTCCTTTTGTCACTGAGTAGAACTCTATTGAATGGATGGACCATAGCTTGTTTATCCGTCTTCCTGTTGGCAGATACTTGGGTTGTTTTTGAGATCTGGTCGTTTTTGCCTGTTAACATTGAGCCCCTTTGAACGTTCGTGTTCCAGTGTTTGTGTGGATGTTTGCCTTTATTTCTTTTATTTTTCTAGCTGGGAGTGGATTTACTGGGTCATCTGGTGGGTGGTTAACCTTTTTAAGAAACTACCAGACCGTTTTCCAAAGTACACTTACCCTTTCCCGTTCCTAGCGGCAGTGTGTACTGCGCATCTCCATCGACATCCGACGTGGTCGATCTTTTTCGTTTCAGCTGTTCTGTTAGGTGTGCAGGAGACTCTCACTATGGTTTGAATTCAAGTCTTTTTTAAACTTTCAAGTATGGGGGGATCCCTGAGTGGCGCAGCGGTTTAGCGCCTGCCTTTGGCCCAGGGTGCGATCCTGGAGACCCGGGAACGAATCCCACGTCGGGCTCCCGGTGCATGGAGCCTGCTTCTCCCTCTGCCTGTGTCTCTGCCTCTCTCTCTCTCTCTTTCTCTGTGTGTGTGACTATCATAAATAAAATAAATAAAATAAAATAAAATAAAATAAAATAAAATAAAATAAATAAATAAAATAAAATAAAATAAAATAAAATAAAATAAAATAAATAAACTTTCCAGTATGCAGTACTTCATCGTCGCTGTGATGGTAGTGGAGCCTCCCCAATCAAGCAGTGAAAGGTGAAGAGAAGAAATGTAGAGATTACTAGTGGTCTTAGAGTAATAACTATAGACTTTTCTTTGTAGCCCCCTCTTTTATGTGCTAAGGGCTTTTTAATATGTTATGTCTACATCTAGCATCAACCCTGCAGAATAGGATTTCCTCCATTTTACAGATGAAGAAGCCAAGGCCGAGAGAGGTGTCTCAGTTTGAGCAGAGCAGGTTTGGCCTCAGCCTCATCTGTTCAGAAGCTCACGTCCTCTGGCTCCCACACCACATCCATTTTGTAGCTATTCTTTCTTTGTTTTTTAATATTTTTTTAAGATTTTATTTATTTATTCGTTAGAGACACAGAGGCAGAGACACAGACAGAGAGAGAAGCAGGCTCCCTGCAGGGAGCCTGATGTGGGACTCGATCCCAGGACCCTGGGATCACAACCTGAGCCCAAGGCAGATGCTCAACCACTGAGCCACCCAGGTGCCCCGCTATTCTTTCTTTGAAAAGAACCTCCCACTTTCCCACTATTGCCGTCTGCCCCAAACATGGAAAACAGGACGTAAGCCTTCAAAATAGTCCAGGCAGACGGTAGGGAAATTATTTCTAATGTAAATTCACTGTGGAGTCACTGCTTATATAATCTGAGCCCAAAAGCCTGGGTGAATGAATAAGCATGTCCTGACTCATTCCCTGCAGCCCGACCTCTGGGCCAAGTTTGTTAACGTCACTTACATAACAAGAGTCCACTTCAGAGAAAACAGAATTATTATTATTATGCTGTGCCGTTCTTTGTTTGTTGAGCTATTTCTGTTTCAGATGCAACCTTTCAATTTAACCAACATTTATCTTGGACCCAGCGGTCATTAGTTGAGAGCCTGCTAAGTATTTTAATGAATTCTTTCATTTATCCCCCCCCCACACACACACATACACCCCTATTACTAACAAGAAGAATAGGTAAATTGAACACCAATAAAAATTAATTTATTAAAAAAAATAACAAGAAGAATATTTTTGAGGTGTTAAATGATTTGGTCAAAGCTGCACAGGTGATTCAGGGATGGCAACGAAGGGAAACGCCTCTCTTGGGGCACCCATGTTCTCCGTTGCCCTGTGTCCTGGTGGCCAGCCTCCTTGAGGTTCCTACAAGCTTCCTCCGGGAAGCTGGCATGGAAGAAAAGAAGATGGAAACAGTTGAACAACAGACCAGCATTTGAAACCCGCTCTTGTGAAACTAGTACTTGCTTGTGAAAGACAGCTGGGGGGACAGTGGCTAAAAGAGAATGATCCTGCCCGTCTTCTCACCCCCAACCCCATTCTGGTGCATGTTGTTTCAGTTGCTCTTACTCTCTCTTTCATAGAAAGTAATGCTCATTTCTCACATGGTTTGCAATCCCACTGCCATCATCACATTGGATGCTTTGTTTTCCACTTCATGTTACACATGTTTATACATAATTTCATACTTTTTTTTTTTATCATTTCTAATGGCCAGAGAGGAGGTATCTCTGTTTACTTAACCATTCCTGAATGGGAGGGCATTCGCATCTTTCCCTGCGTGTCACTACTGCTGAAAATACTGCTGTGTGTACTTCAGAAAGCTTCTTGCAGATGGAGTCCCTTGAAGTCGAATCCCTGAGTCTAAAGACTTTTTTTTTTTTTGAGAGGGAGAGTGAGAGAGAGCATGAACAGGGGGAGGGAGAGGGAGAAGCAGACTCCCCACTGAGCAGGGAGCCCGTTGTGGGGCTCAGTCCCAGGACCCCAGAACCATGATCTGAGCTGAAGGCAGACGCTTCACCTACTGAGCCACCCAGGGGCCCCTAGATGTATCCTTCTTGAAGAGTTTTTTTGTTTGTTTGTTTGTGTTTGTTTGAGGTCCAGTTATTGAGGGATGATTTACCCAGAGTAAAATTCACCCTTTTAGGTGAAAGTCTTCCAGCCAGGGGATCCCTGGGTGGCTCAGCGGTTTAGCCCCTGCCTTCGGCCCAGGGTGAGATGCTGGAATCCCAGGATCAAGTCCCACGTCGGGCTCCCTGCATGGGGCCTGCTTCTCCCTCTGCCTGTGTCTCTGCCTCTCTCTCTGTGTCTCTCATGAATAAATAAATAAAATCTTTTTTTTTTTTTTTAAGTCTTCCAGCCAAGTCTATAGTGGAGAGAGATTATTTCCCTCACCCCAGAAAGTTTCCAAGCATCCCTTTGTTGCCGAGCTCTCCCTTTACCCTCCGCCTTTGGCAACTACCAATTTGTGTCTGTCTCTATATTTTTGTCCTTTCCCAAGCATCATATGAATGGAGTTAGACAGTAGGTTGCATTTGGAGTCAGGCTTTTCTCATTTATCATCATCACGCTTTGGCGATTCCTCCAAGGTGTGCATATCAGTAGCTTTGTTCCTTTTTGCTCACAGTAGTACTCCCTTGTATAGATGTACTACGTATCCCTCTGTTCACCACTTGATGTACATTTGTTTCTAGTTTTGGATGATTATGAATAGCTGCTATAAATATTAGCATAGGGGGGCACCTGGCTGGCTCAGTCAGTAGAGCATCCGATTTTGGGGTTGTGAATTCAAGCCCCGTGTTGGACGTAGAGATTTCTTAAAAATAAAATCTTAAAAAAATATATATTTACATAGAAATTTTCACGTGAGCATAGGGTTTCATTTCTCTTGGGTAAATGCCAAAGAAGGGGATTGCTAGGTGGATGGAAAGTATATGTGCGACTTTATAAGAATCTGCCAAGCTGTTTCCGAAGTTGCTGGAACGTTTGTGTTCTCACCAGCAATTATGAGAGCTCCAGTCGTACCACAGCCTTACCAGCACTTGGTATTACCAGAGTTGGTGTTTCTGCCATTAAAATGACGATCTAGCGGCTATCTTACTGTGGTTTTAAGTGCATTTCCTTAATGACTAACGATGTTGAGGCGCCTTCCATGCGCTTATTTTCATCCCTATCTCTTCTTTGGTGAAATGTGTGTTCAAGTCGCTCTCTTTTTTTATTTTTATTATTTTTTAAAGATTTTATTTATTTATTCATGAGAGACAGAGAGAGGCAGAGACACAGGCAGAGGGAGAAGCAGGCTCCACGCAGGGAGCCCGACGTGGGACTCGATCCCCAAACTGGGATCCTGCCCTGAGCCAAAGGCAGACGCTCGACCACTGAGCCACCCAGGCGTCCCAGTCGCTATCTTTTTAAATTCAGTTGTTTTCTTACTGATCTTGGAGTCCTTTACGTATTCTGGATACAAGTTCTTTATCAGATTTTTTATTTCTTTGCAAATGTTTTCTCCCAGTCCGTGCCTTGCCATTTCATTTTCTTAATGGAATCTTTCAAAAAAAAAAAAACAAAAAAAAAATGGAATCTTTCAAAGAGCAGATGTTTTTAATTTTGATGAAGTCCAATTTATCAAATTTTATCCTGTGAATCATCTGATCTAAAAAACCTTTAGACTCTTCGAAGGTCACAAAAGTTTTCTCCTATCCCTTCAGAAGCTTTAAAGTCTTAGGCCTAGTTAATTTTTGTATACAGTAATAGGTATGGGTTGAGCTTCATTTTGTTTCCCACATGGATGTCTAACTGTTCCAGTACCTTCTATTGAATTGATATGTATGTGGGTCTATTTATCTCTGTCTTGCTCAACTGTCTATATGTTTACTGGGTATCTTGATTACTGTGACTTGATAATAAGCCTTGACCTTAGATAATGAGTCCCTCAACTTTGTTGTTTTTAGATTATTTGGTTAGTCTCTATTGTTTGCCTTTCCATATGAATTTTATTTATTTTTTATTATTTTATTATTTATTATTTATATTTTTTATTTTATTAAAAAAGTTTTTAAAAATATTTTATTTATTTAATCATGAAAGACACCCAGAGAGAGAGAGAGAGAGAGAGAGGCATAGGCACAGGCAGAGGAAGAAGCAGGCTCCATGCAGGGAGCCCGACATGGGACTCCCGGGTCTCCCGGATCAGGCCCTGGGCCAAAGGCAGCACTGAACTGCTGAGCCACCTGGGTTGCCCTATTCTTTTTTATTATTTTTAAAATATTTTATTTACTTATTCATGAGAGATACACAGAGAGAGAGAGAAAGAGAGTCAGAGACATAGGCAGAGGGAGAAGCAGGCTCCACGCAGGGAACCCGATGCAGAACTCGATCCCAGGTCTCCAGGATCACACCCTGGGCCAAAGGCAGCACTAAACCGTTGAGCCACCTGGGTGCCCTCCATATGAATTTTAGATTCAACTTACCATTTTATCAAAAAGCCCTTCTGGGCTTTTTGATTGGGATTGTGTCAAGTTTATCAATCAATCTAGGGAGAAATGACATCTCAGCAACATTGATAGTTCTGATCCATGGAAACTATTTCTGTCCATTTTTTTAGGTCTCTGATTTTTTTTCTAAAGATTTTATTTATTTACTCATGAGAAACACAGAGAGAGAGGCAGAGACACAGGCAGAGGGAGAAGCAGGCTCCCTGTGGGGAGCCTGATGCAGGACTGTACCCCAGGACCCTGGGATCACAACCTGAGCCAAAGGCAGATGCTCAACCACTGAGTCACCCAGGCATCCCTCTGATTTTCTTTAAGGTTCTTAATACACATTGTCAAATTAGAGATTGTTCTACTTTCTTGTCAGGGTGTTTAGCACATTGTTGTGTCCTCATGGATAACAGATTCACATTTTTCCTGCAAAAACACTGTTGATTTTCCTTCTCTCTCTCTCTCTCTTTTTTTTTTAAGAGATGGGGGAGCAGAGGGAGAGAGAGAATCTCAAGCAGGCTCGCATGGCCTCCTTGCGACCCTCTTCAATTATTAACTCCCCTCCCAGTCCTGCCGCCAAAGGGAACCACTGTCTCGACTTCTAACACCACACATTAGTTCTGTCATGGCTTAGATTTCATTGCTGTCAGAGACCTTCTAGGTTGATTGTTCTAGGTCCCCAGATTGTGCTTGGCCTCCTCTTTGTGCCTTTGCTTGTACCTACAACACCCACCCACCCCCTTCTGCTTTCTCTTTCATTTCTTCTTCCAGCTTTCCTCCCTGCTCAGCTTGTTTCCTGTGCCCCGGGAAGGCTTTCCCTCCTCCTCGTCTCCCGTTTCCATTGACATTGTATGTATCTTCGGTAGCGCCCTCATGATGTGTTGGAATCGTGTTTCCATTTGCCCATAAGCTCTTTGGGATTTGGAACAAGTTCTTCTGAGGACCCCGTGCTTTCCATAGGCCCTGGCACACAGCCAGAGGTCAGCAGTTATATGTTGGATGAATGTTGAGAGTCAAGGAGACTCATCCTCCAAAGGTTAGGTTCCTCCTCACAGGAGGCATCCTGCCCTCAGCCCTCATCGGCTTATCTTCAAACCCATTTTTTTCTCCCTCTCGTTAGTCTGACTTTTTTGGTAATTTATTATTATTATTTTTTATTTCCATGCTGCTTTTGGAGCAAGGGAGAAAATAGTGTAGTTCTTTAAGGCTATTACACTCATCAGTATGGTGAGAAAAAACAGGGTGATGCCCTCCACCCCTCATCTGCCAGAAGAACAACAGCTCTTCACTTGTAAAGTCTGTGAATCCAGCCCTTGGCTTTCATGTCAAGTGCTCATGTGCAGATAACTCTCAGCATGTTTAATACTTCATGTGTTCACTCTGCTACCAAAATACTCAGGGATGTCCTTACACTTTTGGTAAGAAAGTGGCCACCAGCTGTGGAGGTTGGTCTCTGTGCACGTGGGCTTCTCCAGTGCAGGCTGTGTCTCTTCTGAGCTCTGTGGTATCCTTCCTTAGTGGTTTCTAGAGTGCTCCCCCGCTATGCATGTAGGGGAATGCCTCTGAATCAGACCATGACCCCGGGAGATGGGCCAGTGCCCTATCCAATGTCCTGGGGCAGGCTTGGGCAGCCATCAGAAATGCTTGACACCCATCAAACTTCTGTCTCTCTCAGGAGAAGATCGGCTGGCGAAAGGATGCGCTGCACTTGCTGGTGTTCACTACGGACGATGTGCCCCACATTGCACTAGATGGAAAACTGGGGGGCCTGGTGCAGCCACATGATGGCCAGTGTCACCTGAACGAGGCCAACGAGTACACTGTGTCCAATCAGATGGTGAGGGCTGGGGACCCTAACCCTGCTCCCGTGATCCCACCCGTGGTCCAGGTGCTCACCTGGCCCTCTACTCATGGACTTCCCATTCTGTTCTGGGAATTTGATTTTTATTCCATCTTCTCCACCCGGGCTTCTAAAACTCCTTATTAACTCAGAACATTTCTCGCAGATTTTTGTAGCTGATTCATCTTTCTGCCATTGTTCACTTAAACGCAAGCGTTTAGTTAAGGAAGAGGTGACCTGGGCAGACAGGATAGATCTCAGAGGGTGGAAGAGATCTTACAGGAGGGCAGGGACTATGCACCTGCAGAGATCAAAACTGGGATAGAAGTTATACGGCAAAACAAGTGAAGATAAAGCCTTGTGTCTTCTAGAAATGGGCTCCCTGAGGCACTGAGCTCCGTCAGTGTGAGGAGTGTGGCTGCAGGTGTCCTGCACAGAATAGGAGGCCCCAAGGACCTTCCACTATCAATAGTCTAGGACCATGATCATGTCATTTAAAATAATCTATGCAAAACTTCGACATGTATACTAGTAGACCAGTGAAATGAACTCCTGTGTACCTACCATCCAGATCATCTTGACAGTGATCAAGATCTTGTCACACTTACTATGCAATTAAAAAAAAAAAATCTATACTCCCTTCCTTTCCAAGTCCACTCTGGTGTCTGACTAGAGAGAAATATTTTATAATTTTCTTTTTTAGGCAAGCCTATTTTCTCCAGTTTCTCTTTCTTTCTTTCTTTCTTTCTTTCTTTCTTTCTTTCTTTCTTTCTTTCTTTCTTTTTCTTTTTTTCTTCCTTCCTTCTTTCATTCTTCCTTTCTTTTTTGATTAAGGAAAAAATTATTGATTTAATAGAGGGAACGAGAGAGAACATGAGCAGTGGGGAGGGGGAGACGGAGCAGCAGATCCCCACTGATTAGGGGGCCTGACATGGGGCTCAATCCCAGGACCCCGAGATCACGACCTGAGCCACCCAGATGCCCCTATCTCCAGTTTCAAACTTTTCATATTATCCAAGAATAATGGAGCCTGGAAAAAGGACTCATAACTATAAAACTTGATAGCTATAGAGCGGATGAGAACCTCTGTACCCATCGTTAGCCCTTAAAATCCTTCAGGACGCGATTAGACTGCTTCTTGGCCTCCCCCTTCCCCTCCTCCAGGCCCTTCCCCCACCACAGCCCAACTTCTAGTCCAGAGGTCAGCAGCCTCTTCTGCCCATCCTGAGTCATGAGCAGGACCTGTGAGGTGCATCGGCAGGCCCAGTTCTTGGTCTTAGGGGAAGGAAAATAGGGCAGGGAGATAGGGAGGAGAGGTCTTAGGGAAGAGAGGAAAGATAACAGGTGCTGATGGTAGATAGTAGGATGTGGTGGCTGGATTCTGCGGAGCCTCTCTTCTCTGCCCCATCCCTGCCAAAAAGATGGCAGCACAGACCAGGTATGGGAAGCTGCCACTCATCATGTCTCCATTCTGGCTTGGGGGTGGGGGGGAATGCATCCAGTTTGGGAGGTGCCAGAGGGTCCTTTCCTGGAGATCTCTGCGTATTTCCCCACTTTGAAGCTGCCAATGGGGCCTGGTTATTAAGGGTGGCCAGGGGAAGATGCTTTTCTTAGCAAGTGATGAGTTCCTGAGTACATGTTGGAGCTGGGGGCTGGTCTCCCGGCCTGATAGAAATGTTACTGCCTTGACTTTTTTTTTTGCCTTCGTTCTAGGACTATCCGTCCCTTGCCTTGCTTGGAGAGAAATTGGCAGAGAACAACATCAACCTCATCTTTGCAGTGACAAAAAGCCATTATATGCTCTACAAGGTATGCCTGGAGGGAATGAGGGGGCTGGTGGCCTGATTCTGGGGTCCATGATGACCCCAGGGTGAACAGGAGATTAGAATGTGGGGCGGACGGAAGTGTGGGGAGGCGGGGTGAGGAGCGTTACCAGCTTTGCTCTATGTGGGAGGAGACCCAGAGGAGGGGTGGAATGTGGCTCTGTCTTGACCTAGTGGAGAATAATAGCATTGAAGAAACTATTAGCATTCCCCCAGCAGCGCAGGCCTTTACAAGCAACATAAACATACGGTATCTAGTTTGCTCCTGAGCAAAGCTTTGGAAATAGTATGAGCTCCCGTTTTGCAGGCGGTGAAATGGATATCCAAAGTGTACAGAAAGCCCAGGCATCGGTGCAGGCTATATCACTAACTCCATTATTTGGAGTTTTTATGCAAAACTTCATAGGGCAGACCAGGGGGTGAGTCTGAGCCAGGAATTCCCAAAGACAGCAACAAATGTCTTGAGTGAATAGAGCAGTCTGTGCACGAATCTGTTCCGTCTAAGAGACTTTTCCTGGGTCAGCGTCCGGAGCATCATTATAAGCTCCTCTCGTGAATGTGTCCTTTCTCACAACCATAGGCAGATCGCATTTTGAACTAGAAGTCTCCGAGTTGCTCAAGGAGTGTTTGTGTAAAACCCAGCTCCCCTCTGACTTCCTTTGCCCTGGGAGGTTATGAGAACTGAATCAGCAAGCCCCCCCCCACCCCCCCGGGCCCTGCCAGCCCCTTGGACCGCCAGCCCTGGGCCCCTCTCCAGTCTGCTCTTAACCGTCCACAGAAGAGCCTCTGTCTGTGTTTTCCTCATGCATCTGCCTGAGACCATCACTGATAAAATGCCATTGACATCTACTTGGGCTCTTTCTCCTCTTCCAGTCCGAATTGATTTTAAAAGATGAAAACGAGGGATAAGGATTGTTTTTCTCGTTTTGTGCAGCGGAAGCTAGCAGGACAAAACCTGTCCGTTTCCAAGTAACATCTCTAAAGAGATCGCTTGCACAGACGCGACTGGGTGTGATTCCGGATGCTTCAAGAGAGAAGCCATGCACTGTGGCCCGAGCCGTCCTTGATCAGAACCAAGGCCACCTTGCTCAGAGAGTAGGCCCATGCAGTCTAAGGCCGGCCGAGAGCAGTGGGTGGTTCTAGAGGTCTCTCTCACTTTACTAAGTCCCATACTCAGGCACTAGGACGAATGAAAGAGGAAAGGCAATCCCTTCAGGGCTGCCTGCTGTGCCCCGGGGTTTCACCCAGACTTACCCAGCTGTCCCTGGGAGGCCACCATTCACATCTCAGTTCCTCATTCAAGGTAGAGGTCATACTGAAGACCCTTGGAAGAATTTCCTCTTTTACTCCTGCTGAACAGAGTGAGGGCATCCCTGAGCTGAACCTGGGAGTACAGATCTCCGTAGACTTAAGGAAAGATGGCGAGGATATTCAAGACCACGTTGCCCGTCGAGGATGGAATTTCAGAGAGTTGTCTGTTACACGCGGGAGGGGAGGGGTCTTCCAGAAGGAGCAGGACATTCTAGTTTGGGAACAGAACTCATGGGCCCTCTACACACAGGCTTTTAGAGGTTGAAATTCCGCAGCCTGCTGCACAGCTCTGCTCCCCAGGGCTGCTTCTCGCAGCTCCTTGGGGCGTCTTCTCCAGTTCATGGTGTGAGAGTGGGGTGCCGGGGGGTCCTTACTGGTCTAGCTCAGGAGAGCAGTGCTTACTCTTTGATGGTGTAGAAGGGCAAAACTGGCTTATATTTCTTCTTTCTTGCCTTTTTTTTTTTTTCCCTAAAGAATTTCACAGCCCTGATACCTGGGACAACAGTGGAGATTTTACACGGAGACTCCAAAAATATCATCCAACTGATTATCAATGCGTACAATGTAAGTCATCAGTTTCTTTCCCATTGCCACCTCCACCCTACCCGCCCCACCAGGGCTCTACAGAGCTAATGTGCACGCCGGTGGGCAGTGAATTATGCAAGATTTTATTTATTTATTTTAGAGAGAGTGTGTGAGAGCATGAGCAGGGAGAGAGGCAGAGGGAGAGGGAGAAGCAGACTCCCGGCTGAGCAGGGAGCCCAACGTCAGGCTCCATCCAGGACCCCGGGATCATGACCTGAGCTGAAGGCAGATGCTTAACCGACTGAGCCACCCAGGCGCCCCTTTGCTGCCTGTCTCTTGAGTTTGGTGCCTTCCTCCTTCACTCAGGTTTAGAGTGGAGAAGACCATCCTCCTTGATGCATCCTCTCCCCTCACATCTGCCCCCTTGACTCTCCTCAAAAGTTGAACCCAGTGATCAGCAAATGGCTCCATCAGACTCAGGCCAGTGGCCCCTGCACACGTGTAGGTGCTGATTTCACGATGGCCTGGGCCCATTGGAGCACCATGCTTGGGTGGGCACCAGTTCTCTGCACCCGCCCAGCTGCCGCGGCGATCCTGCCCATGTGCTGGCTGGCAGTGAGCAGCATGCACGCTGACCCTTGCCTCATGGGGGGGCAGGACACGCAACATTCCCCAGGCCCTTGGAGCTTTGCGGAGGAGAGCTGCAGACTAAAGCAGAATATAAGAATCTGAGAAGAAACAAAAGGTCTTTTGCCTACCCGCTTAGATCTGATTGTAATTAGGGCCTTCCAGGGGGTGGGGCCGGCAGGGCCTGGAGAGTTCTGTGCTCTGCAACTTGTCACATGGACTTGGCTCTCTCTGAGTCGTCAGTGTGGCAGTTGCAGCTGTCCCTTCTGCTTGCCAAGCCCATTTCTGTGATCCCCAAACCTTTCTCCTACCTATCCTCCTTTCCATCAGTTCTACGTAGCCAAGGAGTACCTGGCTCATACCTCCTTTCCCCGGGAGAATGGCAAGCCCAGTCCCTTGTGCTGGCGTGTGTGGACCCTCAGCTGGCCCTTCCCTGCTTGGCCTCACTAGGGTTGTGGCTTCCAGCCTCTCCCCGCCCCTCATGGGGCCTGGTAATTCCCAGACTGGAGTTCAGAGTGCACCTTCCTGTTACAACAAAGTTATGGATAAAGCACATACAGTTTAAGTAGCGCTCTTAGTCCTAGATTGTGTAAAATAGACAGTTGGGGGCTAACCTGGGAACCTTATTATCCACTGTGGAGTCACATGTGTGGGAGAAAACCATCTTGCTTCCCCAACCATGACGGATAGACAAGTGACTATTCGGAGCTCCGCCTTTCCAGCGTTCACTTTGTCAACCTGCTGATGCAGCCAGTGTTTTGAGTTATTAAATGCTGCTCAGCGGGACCAGGAGCCAGAGGTAATGCCCCTGCCACTGGGGTGCCCCAGAGCCCTCCCTTGATCCAGGGAGCTTCAGTGTCCTAAGGGCAGTGAGCTCCATGGCAGTGAGGATTTGTGGATGGCTTTCTGACCCCTGCCCCCCCTTCTATTGTAGGTAAGGGTGCTCTTCCCCTCACAAATGCTCCAGTTCCTTCTCAGTCCTGGAACTTCCTGTTGAGAGAAACCAAAGACTTCCTTCCCCTCTTCCAACCCATTCCCCACATACTGACATCCGCTTTTCTGTTCTCGGATTTCTAAGTCTTCACCAGACCCAGCGGGCCCGGGTTTTCTGGGTTCACCTTATCTTTGGTGGTTTTCACATTTCCTCGGTGAGTGGAGACACAGCCTACCGAGAGAGTGTGTCTGAGAAGGGAGTGGGTGTGCGAGGGAGGGGGCCCAGGCCTGCCAAATGTCACCCCCTTTGTGAGGGCCACTCCTTAATGTGAAGCCCTTTGACCTCAAGCTCTGGACACTGAACTAGAGGAGTCGGAGTGAGAGCCAGACCCCCCGCCTGGTGCTGTTCTCCCCGTCCATTGGGGGTGCAGGGGCTGAAAGGTCCCTGGGTAGGGAGAGGGGTGGCTGCTAGACCCGTTCCCCCGTGTGTGTGTGTGTGTGTATGTGAGGGAGATTGAGAGAGAGAGAGAGAGAGAGAGAGAGAGAGAGAGACCATAGCTTGCCTTCTGCCAAGCCAGGACCTTTGAAAAAGAAATGGCTGAAGGGCAAGCCCATCTTGGCCTCTAGGGTGGGGTAAGGATTTCTCCTGGGTTTCTGAGGAGGAGCCCCCTCCCAGCATTTCCATCCTCAGTCAGCTCCTGAGTTCAGATCCCGTTGGGAACCTGGCTGGCCTGCCTCAGGGGCTCCCCCAAGAGCACTTCCTAGAGCTGAAGGTCTAGGCTCTCTGCTCCCCATGGCTTTAATCAAGGAGGACATAATGACTCTGAGATGCATGGAACTGGCTGGATGGGAAAAAGCACTCTACTCCATTGGTGCTTCATGTGCCCAAGTCGTTCTACTCTTTGACATTTGTGTGGGACCACTAAACATGAGGGAGCACAAGGCATTTGCTGCTTCCCTGTGTGGGAGCTCATGCATGCCTGGGGGTGTTCTTTCTCTGAAATATGTTACAGTGGCCCTGAGTAAGTTTATTACATATAAATTCTTTTGTTTTAAAGATTTTATTTATTTATTTGACAGATCAAGAGAGCAGAAGCAGGGGGAGCAACAGGCAGAGGGAGAGGGAGAAGCAGGCTCCCTACTAAGCAAGAAGCCCAATGAGATGCAGGGCTTGATCCCAGGACCCTGAGATCATGACCAGAGCTGAAGACGGACACTTAACTGACTGAGCAACCCAGGAGCCTCCAAATTCATTTTCTTTTTTTTTCTTTTTCAAATTCATTTTCTTAATGAAAATTTAAGGACCTTTGTAACATGCCCTGTGTGGTTGGCAGAGATTAGGAGAGGGGTAGAGAGCCCTCTCTGCTACTGAGAAGTCGGGGTCTGGATGAGTAGAGAAAATGATCTTTTCCAGGCAGGAGCTACATTTAATCTGCAATGACTCCCCTGAGGAACTCTGGGAGTCCAGGACTGTAGTTAAGACAGCTCCTATGAAAGAACGTATTAGGGGCGCCTGGGTGGCTTAGTTGGTTAAGCATCTGCCTTCAGCTCAGGTTGTGATCCCACAGTCCTGGGATCAAGCCTGCTTCTCCCTCTCCCTCTGCCTGTTGCTCCCCCTGCTTGTGCTCTTTCACTCTGTCAAGGAAATAAATAAAATCGAAGAAAGAAAGAGAGAGAGAGAAAGAAAGAAAAAGAAAAAGAAGTAAAGAAAAAGAAAAAAAAGAAAGGACGAATGAATGAATGAACATGTTAGGAAATGAGACACACAACTTATGAATGAACATTGGAAACTCCAACTCTTAAGATGGCTGATTCTAGAATGCTATCCACAGGGACGATTCAAATTCAGTGGAAAAAATTTTAGAGCGGTGTTCTTGAGATCATGAACAAAATAAACTCCAGATTTAAAGTGTAAAAATCAACAAGTTTTGACATATACACATTTTGAAACCGTTGCCACCATCAAGATACGGAACATGTGTATCAGCCCCAAGAGGAAGGATCGTTGATAATCCCTACTTCTGCCCCTCCCTTCAGTAGGGATTTTAAAGATACTAAATACACAAATATGAGCCAGCAAGGTGTTTGGAGGAAAGTCTAGTTGGTGGAAGCCGCATTGGTGCCTGTTGGCGCTCAATGTTGACTAGTACCTGTTTCACTGGCTGAGGTCATTTCTGACAGACCAGAGGCCAGGGCCGGGCCTCGAGGGCGTGCGTGCATGCGTGTGTATGTGTGTACGTTTAGCTCTGCTTTTCCTTTCTCCTGCTTCTCTCCCCGGCCTGAGTCGGAGCCAAGCTGGGACTGGCCTGTTTGCTTTCCTCTGTATCACCTTACCGTCTCGGCGGCTTGTGGTGGGTTCCATGTGAGTCATGCAACAGATGACTAAGTCTGGGTGTTGACTTTGAGCTCTAGAGAGCTGGCCAACCATCTGTGGGGACATTCTGAAGAGATTTTGGTTGAAGCACATATAACAGATGAGATAGCGGTAGGGTTTAGCTAGGCTGAGGAAGGAGCAAGATGGGAAGGGTATGTTTAAGTCCATGTCTTGCAGACTCAAGTCTGTTGTTTGCAGCTTTCAGAGTGTGCAATCTTCAACTCTGGGCTTTGATTTATATATTTTTGCTTGCTGTGCCAAATTCTTCATTGTGAGAGATTACCAAGTCCTCCCAAGGGCGTTTAGCAATGTGGAGCTTGGCTGTACTGTAGGTGCTAGGAGAGGTTCTCTCCCAGAGCCCAGAGGGAGGCCGTGGGTGCACACCACACAGAATACCAGCATTGTGTCACATTGAGAAGGGCAATAGGACTCAGAATCATGGAGGACTCTTTTCAGAGTGGGAAAGAACAGAAGGAGCTGGAAGCTGCTAGACTTGCGTGTGGAGGGTAGTGTCAGAGGCTGTGGTAGATGTGTCCCCTAGCGGAGCACACGTTCCTCTTTTTGTTGTTGCCATAAAGTGTGCACCCACCCACTCCACAGCTGGTCTGATTTAAAGCAATTGCAGATGTGTCCTAGGATGAGGAGTAAGGACATTTCCTCAGGGGCACATCTGGTAGGAGCTAATCGAATTTCAGGAGTCATATATAAGTCTTCATGCATAAGAACTGCATTGCCTCTGGCTCTGATCCTCTACTATATTTTATGCTCCATTCCATCCATTCATTCATCCATTCATTCATTTGTTCAACAAATATATACCGATGGCCTAATGTATGGCAGACATCATCTACACCTTGGGAAAAAAACAGTGAACAGAACAGAGTCCTACCCTCTGGGAGCCCATAATCTTTTACAGGAGATAGGCCTTTATGGCCTGGAGATAACCTTTATGACCTGACTAACTGTACTTTCCAAGGTCAGAACACTTCAGGGAGAAGGCCTGGTTCTCTCCTACCTGCCTCCAGCAGCTGAATGACTCTGGACGATGCCTCTTCTTTGGCCGTAGTTCCCACTTCCATAAACTGACAGGTCTGAACTGAATTATCACCATGATTCCTACCCCCTCCCTGCAAAACATCATAAGAATTTCTGATTCCTGTGGGGAGCAGGAATAACACAAACTTCAGATCACAGCACAAAGCTTTGGGTCTTAATGGCCAGAATGGAGCATAGATGGGATTTCCACCTATTGTAGTTACCAGTTCATTCAATAGGAGTTCCAGTCCCCAGTGCTCTTTCTCCTCCATTAATGCTTCCACATGGCGGCTCTAAGCAGATCCTCAGGGAGAGGGAGCACTAGTGTTCCCTCCCAGTGTCTTGTTGGCAAACCCCAGCACCCTTATGTTTTATGTGTCTGATACTAAGTTATATTTTACATAGCTCCAGTATACCTGACCTTTTTATGATCTATTGATTTGCCTCATTCTCAAAGTTATTCACAATTAGAAAATACATAAATTTAAATTGACCTTGTCTTAGAGTATAAATCTGCAATAATCAAAATAGTATGGTACTGGCACAAAAACAAATACATAGATCAGTGGGACAGAAAAGAGACTCCAGAAATAAAGCTACAGTTACATGGACAATCAATCTGTGACAAAGTAGACAAGAATATACAATGGAGAAAAAGTCTCTTCAACAAATGGTACCGGGAAAACTGGACTGCCACACTCAAAAGAATGAAATTGGAATGAAAGTTGGAGCACTTTCTAACATACACACAAAAATAAATAAACTCAAAATGGATTAAAGATCTAAATGTGAGACCTGAAACCACACAAATCTTAGAAGAGAACATAGACAGTAATTTCTCTGACATTAGTCATAGCAACATTCTTCTAGATGAGTCCCCTAAAGAAGGGGGGGAGCAAAAATAAACTATTGTGATGCATCAGATTAAAAAGGTTCTGCACAGTGAAGGGAACCATCAACAAAAAGATAACCTCTAATAGAATGGAAGAAGATATCTGCAAATGACATATCCAAACACAGGGTTAATACTCAAAATATATAAAGAATTTTATATAGCTCAAAGAGCCTGGCTGGCTCAATCAGTAGAGCATTTGACTCTTGATCTCTGGGTCATGAGTTTGAGCCCCACATTGGGTGTAGAGATTACTTAAAAATAAAATCCTAAAAAAAAGGATTTATACAACTCATTACCAAAAAAGAATCTGATTTTAAAAATGGGTAGAGGACCCAAATAGACATTTTTTGGAAGAAGACGTACAGGTGGCCAACAGACACATGAAAAGATGCCTGACATCACTAATCATCAGGGAAATGCAAATCAAAGCCACAATGAGGTATCACTTTACACCTGTCAGAATGGCTAAAATCAAAATGATAAGAAATAGCAGGTGTTGGTGAGGATGTGGAGAAAAAGGAATGCTTGTGCACTGTTGGTGGGAATGCAAGCTGGTGTGGCTACTGTGGAACACAGTATGGAGTTTCCTCGAAAAATTAAAAATAGTATTGCCGTATGATCCAGTAATTCCATTACTGAATATTTACCCAAAGAAAATGAAAACACTAATTTGAAAAGATATGCTCCTGTGCTTATTGCAGCATTATTTACAAAAGCTAAGATATGGAAACAACCAAAGTGTCTCTCAGTGGATCAAGCAGTGGTGTATATACACAATGGAATATTACACGGCCATAAAAGAGATGATATTGTGCCATTTGCTATAACATGGATGCACCTAGAGGATATTGTGCTAAGTGAAATAAGTTGGACTGAGAAAGACAAATACCAAATGGTTCTACTCATAAGTGGAATCTTAAAAAAAAAAAAAAAAAAAAAAACAGAAAAGAAAAAAAGCAAAGAAACAAACAAACAAAAAGCAGAATCAGACCTATAGATAAAGAGAACAAACTGATGGTTGCCTGAGGGGAGTGGAGGTGGCAAATTGGGCAAAATGGGTGAAGGAGAGAGAGAAAGCTTCTAGGTACGGAATGAATAAGTCACCAGAATAAAAGGCATAGTTTGAGGAATAAAAAAAATTTTTTGACCTGTATTTTGAAAATCATTTTAAATTTCTTCCACTAGGTCTGAGCCCCTTAGCATAACTGCCATTAAAACATCACCCAAAAAAAAAAAAAAAAAAAAAAAAAACATCACCCATTCATTCACCAAAAGCTTGTGTTCAATCCTAGGGGGAAATATGATATGGCTTTTGGGGGCTTTTGGGACTCACAGCTCAGTGGGGAAAGCAGCTTTGTCCAGAACTAACTGTGTTCAGCAGGAGCACGCGTGTATGTGGAGAGGCGCTCGCGCAACTCCCTGCCAGTTGAGGCTGGCACAAGAAGAAGTGGCTTTAAGAGAGAGTATTTTTAGAGTTGTAGAAGCACTTGGACAATTTGTTGCAAAGGGGAAGACTATTTTTTGCAGAGAGTTTTTTCAACAAGCTATTTGTTGAGAAAACTGCATGTCGAACTTATTTGAGTTTAGCACTACAGGCTCAGCAAAAAAAAAAAAAAAGGAAAAAAAGAACGAAAAGAACCCCATGAGAGCGAGAGGCAGTTCTTCCAGCCATCTGTTCAATTTGTCCCCTGAAGTGCACCTGATAAAGGAGGGTTGGGGCCTCGAGGCTCATCAGTCGACCTTGGGGTCCGTGTGTCTCTCAGAGTGTGTGTATCCTGCTGTATTGAATTTACTTCATGTATAAACATTTATTTTTTGTAAGACGTGCCCCTAGACACATGCCAGTTCATTGGGCCTTAGCCTCCAAAGTATGTCCTCCTGAGGGATTTTCAGTGGCCAGTTTTTAGACTTTACAGGCGTCCAGAAAATTGCACCAACTTTTCACAGGCTAAATACTTCAGAGTATCCGGCATCCAGGTCAAAACTTGATTATTACTAACACCCAGAACCACCTCTTGTGCGCTCTTCCATTGCTTATCCCTGCAAAGATACCCATTAATTTTCCCTCCTTTTAAATTTCATATAAGTAGAATCATACAGTACATATGCTCTTTGTGCCTGGCTTCTTTCAGGCCGTGTTATAAGATTCATCTATGTCGTGGAATGTAGTTGTATTTCATTAATTGTTACTGGATGGTATTGTGCGAACACACCATGATTGTTTTGTTAAAAGTCTGTTCTACCGTTGACAAGCATTCGGGTGGTTCTGGTCTCTGGCTCTTGCAGGCAGTGTTGCTATAAACCTTCTCGTAGATGTCTCTGGTCAGTACACATCTCTGTTGGATACAATCCTACAGTGAATTGCTAGGTCCAATGTTGGTCCAAGCATCGTAGATATTGCCCTAATGGTTTTCTCAAAGCTTGTGCATATTCACACTCACACCAGCAAGGTGAGGGCTCCAGTTGCTCCACATCCTTTCCAACACCTGATATTTTTGGTCTTTTCTTTTTTTCCATTCTGATGGGTGATTTTGGCTCGATTTTTATTTCATTTGCCCTCTTGAGTTCATAATCCACATGTAATATATTATTCTTTCAGAACATAGTTCAAAACTCAACGGATGTGGCCCTCATCTGATGGAGGGTGTGAGTGTGAGGATTGACAGGTTCCAGGAGAGAATGCCTACTGAACTGGTTTTGAAGGTTGATGAGATGCTAGCCCAGGGAAGAGAAGAGAGAAGAGCCGTTGACTAAGGGAGCATTATCCTAGGCCCATGTTGACCCCCAGAGTCTAGAGAACACATGGCAAGAGTTGAGCTGCGTGTCCAAAGCTGAGTGAGGATGAGAGGTGACTCTGGAAGAGCGAGTGGGGCCAGAGCATCCCCCCTTGGAAGCAGATAAAGTTACCATATGGCAAGTGGACTATTGTCAACCTCTCTGAGCTCACGGCGGGAGATTTTGAGCCAGGCCTAGCAAGGTGGTGTGTGGGTGTGGAGAGAAGGGAAAGGATGAAGAGGGGGCAGGGAACCAAGGGAACCACTGGCTCTTGGCATTGGCCTGGCTCATGAGTTAGAGACCGTCATGCGGGTCTCAGAGAACCAGTGTGGAAAACATCTCCGCTGCAGCTTGTACTAAATGGTTCTGGCTCTGTCTTTTCTCTCTGTTCAGAGCATCCGGTCTAAAGTGGAGCTGTCTGTCTGGGATCAGCCTGAGGATCTTAACCTCTTCTTCACTGCTACCTGCCAGGACGGTGTGTCCTACCCTGGCCAGAGGAAGTGCGAAGGCCTAAAAATTGGGGACACGGTAAGTCCTCACCTCCAATTATACCTGTTAGCGTTGGTCCTCGTTCTTTGGTTCCTGGTAACTTCTGTGACTTACTAGAGTCCTTCAGGGGTTTATATTCTGTCTTCCTACTCAGCATCCTGGGGTGATGTCTGCTATGCGTTGTGTCTTCAGGGTGCCAGGCGGACTTGTTAAAAATCTTCAGGCGGTAGATAGCATTGCCACTTGAGCCTTCCTCCAGTTGACATTGTGCCCTTGGTATTTTAAACCATCATAATTTTCATGTGCCAGGGATGAAATTAGGTTGGGGAGGGTATGGTGGGAACGAATCTAAGAGAACTGCCCTTCATTCCTAGTCCTCCACAGCTTGTTCTGTGCTTTGGATAATCTGATCTCACTTTTCCCTTCTGCAAAATATGAAGAGAGCCTTCCACTTTCTCTCATTTGATCGCATGGGATGGATAACTCCCCAGCAATGGAAGGCTTAGAAGCTTTGCGTGGATCAAGTGGGTATAATTAAATGACAAGGAGGAAACCTTGTATGTAAAGGTTTGTGCTTGTGTGCCACACCAGGGCCTTGAGGAGAGGGAGGAGAATATATGGGTGATGGGAACAGAGAACAAACACACGGGCACAGGGCAGGCAGAGTGGTGATGGAGAGCTGTCCACATGTCTTCCAGACCTTCCTGCTGCCATGGATCCTTTCCCTGCCATGTTGACAGTTTCATTGCTGAGAATATAGAAAGGCAGTGAGAGAATGTTCTCTTCCCCCACAAAAAAGGAATCTGACTGAAGCCAAAAAATTTATAGGGACCTTGAAAATAGATGACCATATCTTTGGGGCATTAAGCACTCATGATGGCCATGGTGGATATAAGCAGACTTAGACCCTGGGCTCCGGGGAGACAACTCAAAGAGATGTAGGTAGAGCCGCATGGCTGGTTGCACCTCGGTATGGCCTTCTGGGGCTTTCCCATATGCCATGCCTGGTCACAGCTGCCCTTCACCCATTGCGACACACAGGCATCCATCTCCCTCTTCTAAATCTTACTGTGGTGCCTTGCTCCACCACAGGGACAATTCAAAATATGGTGTCAACATTGAGAAAGTGAAGGACTCTAATGAGTAAGTAATAAATTGATTTAAGACATCTTTTTTCCAAGTTTTCTTCTGTTAAAAAAAAAAAAAAAGAGGGCCCAATCGAGTTGTTAGATGATACATCATTAAAAGTGAAAAATGATTATTTATGGCATTTAACTCAGAAGGTGCTCCTGGAATAAGGTGACATTACTGTAACAAAAATCTTTCTAGTCTCATCTTCCTAATTCTATGAATCAGGCTTTTTGGAAGGTGTACTTTATTCTAGACAGATACAAAATAGGAATAGAATTAATCCTGGACTTATTTAGCAGTAAGTAATATTTTACCCATACATGAACTATTTGGGTGGGGAAAGCTTCGTCTCACTAAAAAGGCACTTCTGATAAAATTTTATAGTTAGTACTTGTCAGATTTCACAATATATTTATGTTGTCTTGACCGGTTATAATGATGAATCAGTTCAGGTGATTTTTTTGAAAAGCACGGAAGCCTAATAGTCACAAGGTTTAAAGAGAGGAGTTTTTTTGTGTTGTTTTGTTTTTGTTTTTTTTTTAAGATTTTATTTATTTATTTGAGAGAGACAGAACATGTGAGCAAGAGAGCACAGCAGAGGGAGTAGCAGGGAGAGAGGGAGAAGCAGGCTCCCCATTGAGCAGGGAGCCCGACTCGGCTCGATCCAAGACCCTGAGATCATGACCTGAGCCGAAGACGGCTTAACCAACTGCACCACCCAGGTGCCCCTAAAGAGACAGTTCTGGAAAACAGAAGGAGGCAGAGATAACCAGGGGAATGGACACAGAAGTGAGTTCTTTAGATCTGTGGGTAAATGTCTGGTGCAGTGTGTCAGGAAGGCAAAAAAGCATGAAAAGCACCCAAACAAGGAGCCCTTTACCTGGAGAAATAGGTGCAGCGGGCCAGA
The DNA here is from genome assembly GCF_048418805.1 of Vulpes vulpes. Taxonomy (NCBI): domain Eukaryota; kingdom Metazoa; phylum Chordata; class Mammalia; order Carnivora; family Canidae; genus Vulpes; species Vulpes vulpes. The sequence goes on along the minus strand of NC_132780.1, from coordinate 125,257,410 downwards.
GGTGAGAAAGAAGATCCACAGCACACACACGAGACACCTGGGTTTCAGGAAAGTCCTTGACAAGGTCTGATGGTGACCTTACGAGTCAGATAATCATGTGAGTCGATGACAGCACAGTTAGGCAGACTCGTAGCTGAGGCAACTTGCTCCCTAAAAGTGTTAGTAACGTCAGCTGGAGGAGGACCTGCGTGAGGTTCCACGTTCTCTCATCTGTTCGCGGTCACTCCTGGCTGCAGTTGAACTCACAGAAGACCTGCTTATCAAATGTGAGAAGGTCACAGAACTGGAGAACGCAGATTATCTCATCACACCGGAAAACCAAGGTCTAAAATCACTCTGAGCATTCAGCTGGCTTGAAATCATAGGGCTGATATCTTGCATTTAGCTCAGAAGATTAACAGGGTAGAGGAAATTCGGTTTGATAGTGATTTTTAAGAAAGAATCTGACAGATTCTGATCCTCAGAGGCTTAATGTTGAATGAACAATGTCGCTTAAAAAAAAAAATAAAAAGGAAAAAATAAAAAAAGGAAAAAGCGCCAGCTGAGGTCGCGTTAACAGAAGTATTCTGAAACCCCGGAGAGAATGGATCCTCTCTTCTTGGTGTGGGTCGGACTGCTTCTGCAGTTCTGCATTCAGTTCTCTCTCTCCTCTCTCTTTTTCAAAGGACGAGTGAGTGACAAGCAGGTGTCACGATGAATTGTCTGGAAACCAGGAAGGTCAGAGGAACTCATGTTTGTTGATAATAATGATAATCCGTAGGTTTCTTTTGGGATGCAAGAAACTCAAGCAGTTTTTACTGCCTTCAGCAAACACGGGAAAGTTGTTTCGAGACTCTTGGGGCCCCTCGTGGGCTCGGGAGGCATGTGCAGTTAGCCTTAGGAGCCACGACGAGCTAGCTCTCGTTCCCCCACCGCTGCCCTATGAGGACAGGTGAGAAGAGCGGAGCCAGGGCTTTCCAGCTGTGATGCTGGTACCTTAGACCACCTTTCCCTGGCCTCTTGATGGCTGTGATTCTGATCTAGCGTATCTGCTTAAAAGGGTTCATTTCAGAGCAAAGTATGACAACAAAGAAGCACCCCTCCATAGGGAGCATCATTTATTGAGAGCTTTTATGCGCCTTCCCTCATTCAGTGCACGCACCCCAAGGCTCGGGGGGCTGCACTCATTGCTGCTGAGCATCCTGAGCTTTGGGAGCATGACAACCTGCCCCAGATCCCCCAGCTAACGAGCGGTGGACTTGCAACTCAAGCCAAGGTCTCCTGACTAGTCCTCCTGACCGTGGAGGCAATTACACGAGTTGTATAAACCCCATTTCATGGGGATTTACCATGACCGCAGCTTCCTCTGCTTCCTGCAGCACCTGTAAGGTACCCATTACCCTCACTTGATGTGAAAGACTGTGGCTCCAAGGGGGGGACCCGAGAAACTTCCCAGAAGCCCTGCTGCTGTTGAGCCATGAGCACTCAGAGTCAAATCTGTGTTCTCCCTCATGCACTTGGGAAGTAAATCTTCCTAGGAAGCCCCAGGTGGCATCACTACCACTTACGGACAGACCCCCTCACGTACAGATTTTGGGTTTTGCTAGGATAACTCAGGAAACTGAGACCATTGGCCAGAAGATGAAAAAGGACTTTAAATGGCATTTTTTCCCCCCACAAAAACAAAACAAAAAAAATCTCGGTTGTATTGGGATGAGTTGTAGAGGATCTGAAATAGGGACAGAAGAAAGGAGCTTCTCCCACACTCATCGCCCTGGACAGCTCTTCCCCACGGGTGGTCAACAGCCCCCTTTGGCTCAGAGGGAGGCCCCCAGGGTGGCTCACTGTCCAGTGTTGTCTTGCTGTCCAGGAGGCCATGGGCGTCACATGGCCCCTGGCTCTACTGCAGGGGCGGTGGGGTTTTCGTTTTCTGTGGATGAAGACAGATTGGCACAAAGCAGCAGCCACTCACCCGTCCCTGGACATGCTGCTGCCCCCAAGGGGGAGGGTGGCTGGAGTTGAGGCTGCAGAGGCAGGCTTGGGCCACGCAGGTAGGACATAGGTGCCAAGCTAAGGTATCTGGCCGTTACTTGGCAGGTGCCGTGGTTTGGGGAACGGCAGGAGGCAGGCGGAAGAGCTCAGGAACTTACCTGGAGATTCGGGATTAGGGAAAGCGGTCAGGATATCCCTGGGTCTGGTCATAGGTGAGGACATGGCCTATGGGGGTGTGTGGGGGTGCAGCCTTGGGACAGCTGGGTTCAAGTGGCAGCCGGCTGAGTCTCACCCCCTTGTAACTAAAGCTTCTGCAGAAACGGTGGCGGGGGACCAAGCAGAGGCATTATGCTCACTTCCAGCCGGAAGCTGTGGTCTGGTGACTCTCCTGCATCCTCTGGGTTAGGAGATCTCTCAGGCAGGAAGCAAGAGAGTTAGTCCGGGGCGAAAAGAAATCCGCCTTAGATTAAGCCTTGGAAGTGTCAAATCCAATGAGGTCCCCTTCTCCAGTGATTTCAGTTTTTTTTCCCTGATTTTCCTCCCCGGCTCCCAACACCAGCCAGTGCTGACTGAGTGGGCCTGGCCACTGGGAGTTGGCTTTCTCATGAGCTGACTTTGACAAATCAGTATGCAAGGGGCCAGCCGCGTAGCCCGCACTAACACCCGGCACAAAGGACCTAGTGAGCCCCATCACAGGCTTCCCACAGCGTCCCCCTCTCCTGTCCCCTCCTTTGGGGCTCTGTACCCCATGCCCATGCCCAGTGCTTTGTTTCAGCGAGCTCCTGGTGGACTTGGCATCGGTACAGCCCCCGGTTTGGTGGGTTTGGGGCGGGGGCTGGGCAGCCCTTTTGAAAGCGTGGGTCAGGCCAACAGCCCTGTGGGGAAACTGGGAGCATCCCAATGAGGCTTAAATAACAAGACTGGACGGGAGGGAGGCCTGCTGTGTCCATGACCTTCCTCTGGAATCTCGGAGTGGGAGATGGAGAGTCTCCAGGAACTGGGGAGCCTTCAGTACCGGGTGAAGTCCACAGTAATCAGGAAAAAGTCTCGTTCCAGCTGCTTGACAGACTCTGGATTCTTTCCTGGTCCCTCCGGGAAATGGACTCTGCAAGGAGGGTTAGCAGAACGGATGGACTCGTTGTTCCTAAAGGAATTTTTATAGCATCCCTGTGCCCGGCAGGACCTGCGAGCCCCAGTGGCTGAACTAGACGGAGCCCTTGTCTGGTTATCAGGTGGCTGGCCGCACGCCAGGCTGCGTGGGCCCGACAGCTGGGACGGGCCGGCCGCGGGCTTGGCTGGGGAGGCCCCAGTCCTCCTTACTGCGCCCGCCAGGCAGGCAGCGTGTGAGCCTTCCTGTCCGCGCAGCTGCCTGCCTGTGCCGACGCGGGGGCTCCCCTGGCTTCTCCACTTACTCCCCGGCGAGCACAGACACATCGGTAAGACCGGGGACGCCTAGTGCTCTTGTTACTCTGTCCCTTGATGCCCGCAAGTTTGCCTGGGGGCAGGCGATGCTCGCAGACACTCCTCCCAGCTTTTCAGTCATTAAACCCCTTTGGCTCGTGATCTCGGTTATCCCTTTGGAGCTTATTCCACTTCTGACGCCTTTGGGAGGCCAGAACTTTCCATTTAACGAGGCCCGCACGGTTGTAGCCTTGGGGGCTCGTGGCCCTGCGCAAGTCATGGCTCTGTCCGGAGGGACGGATGTTCACCTCCACTTTCTCGACAGCTCTGTGGGTAGCTTCCGACAGGCTTCCCACCTCTCTTCTGTCTGTCGGTGTGGGTCATCTCTAGCCCACGGCCGGGAGGTTTGGAGACGCCTCGTCACCACCTTGGGGATCACCATCTCGTGGTCCTTCCAGTTAGCAGGGCGGCCTCTCCCTCTGTACCCGGATGTGGACACTGAGCATCTGCTGCATCCCCTACGTCCAGGGGATGACGTGCCAAGGAGAGCCCAGCCCCACCCCACAGCGCTAAGCTCCCCCACCCGCCAGCCGTGTTTTCCCTCTAGTGAGTGAGAAGGCCTCATTTTAGGCCCTGTGACCGAGACCCGGGTGGGGATGCCCAGCACAGTGCCTGGCGCAGGGAGGCATCTGACACTCAGGAACTATTCGTGTTTGTTGTCATTAGATGGATTTCGGTTCCCGGGTGGGTCCTCATCTTGCTTCCTTACCCAAGAGCCCACCGATATACCTCAGGTCCTTGAAACTTGGCACTGAGCTTGCTTCTGTCCATTTCTCCCTTCGCCTCCTCCTACCGTCTGTGTAGACCTGGAGGGTGGGGGTGGGGTCATCCCAACCATCTGCAGCTGGTTGGGCTCTCCGGCGTCCTCTGACTCTGGCTGTTGGTCATCATCCTCAGTGCACCTGTCCAGCAGCACCTCCTGGGACGCCCCTTGGCTGACCCCGCTTCCTGGATGTCTGTCGTTGAGGCCCCTGGAGTCACGCCTGCTGCCAAGCAGGACTGTCCCCAGGGCCGGGAGAGCTGGGTCTGCCCTCCTGCTCAGTCTCCTCTGTCCCCACCCTGGGGTGTCCCTGGATGTCACAGAATCTGAGGGGAGGCCTTGTAGAGTTCGTAAAGACCCCAAAGTGATAGGGATCTGTAGAACCTTTAGAAAGAACACGTTTTCAGTGTTCTCCAAAAAGACACGTTGTTACCTAAGAGTGGCCAGTAAAGCCAGTTATAGATGACTTTTTAAAAAGAAAAGAGATTTTATTTATTTATCCATGAGAGATGCAGAGAGAGAGGCAGAGACACAGGCAGAGGGAGGAGCAGGCTCCATGCAGGGAGCCCGACGTGGGACTCGATCCCGGGTCTCCAGGACCATGCCCTGGGCCGAAGGCGGCGCTAAACCACTGAGCCCCCCGGGCTGCCCCACGTGCTTTGTTTAAAGAGAAATAGTCTGTCCGTGTGCGTGGCGTGTGTCGTCTGTGATGACTTGTCATCTTCTGGGAGATGCAGCTGTGAGGACCAGTCTGAGGGAGAACTGGGGCCGCGTAGCCTTTGGGTGTGTCTGCAGGGAGACAGACCCTGTGGAAGGGACCCAGGGCCCTCCCGTCCCTCGTTGGGGGCGCAGGTGCCAGGGTCTGGGGACGCCTGGCCCGTGAGGTCAGGGCATGTCCAGCTCGGGGCCTGGCACAGAGGACGTGGCCAGAAGGGATTTATGGGGTGCGTGACTTTCATCGCGGGGAGGGGGGGCTCAGGATGAAGGGGAAATGCAGGGGGGCGCCCCCCCATGACCTCAGGCCAGGCTGCGTGCCCTCTGCGGGCAGGGGCCGGGACACCCCAGGGTGGCTCACCCGGGCTCCTGGGTGCTGGGGAGGGGGCGTTGGTGGGGGCCCCGGCCGGCCGCGCCCCAGCGTCTGCTCTCTCCCTCCACGCAGGCGACCTTCGAGGTGGCGGCGGAGGCCCGGGGCTGCCCGGGCGGCCCGGCGGCGGCCGCGTTCACACTGCGGCCCGTGGGCTTCCGGGACAGCCTGCAGGTGGCCGTCACCTACCGCTGCCGGTGCGGCTGCAGTGCGGACCCCGAGCCCGACAGCGCCCGGTGCGGCGGGAAGGGCACCTACGTGTGCGGCCTGTGCGAGTGCCAGCCCGGCCACCTGGGCAGCAGGTGCGAGTGCCAGGAGGGGGAGAGCCAGAGCGGCCGCCAGCACCTGTGCCGCGAAGCCGAGGGCAGGCCGCTGTGCAGCGGGCGCGGGGAGTGCAGCTGCAACCAGTGCTCCTGCTTCGAGAGCGAGTTCGGGAAGATCTACGGCCCTTTCTGCCAGTGTGACAACTTCTCCTGCGCCAGGAACCGAGGGGTCCTCTGCTCAGGTAGGCTCCCCACCAGCCCGGGCCCCCCTAGGGCGCACCCCCCTCGGCAGGGCGCCCTGTCTGACCACCTGCTTCCCCCCCGGGAGAAGGCGAGGGCAAGCCCTGCCTGCCACCGGGCCTGGGAGGGGGGACCAGCGTGTGGGACACGGCAGCAGGCCCAGCACCCGCCACGTGCCTGTGGACCCCCAGAGTCAGAGCGGTGGGCTGTGCGTCCTCCAGGACTTACTGGCACAGCATTCCTGACAGGTAGGTGCTTAGTTTCTTCTTGATTGCCTCCCGGGACGGGGATCTCCCTGGGGCCGGGAGCGGTCCTTCCCTTGTTAGACATCGCGTTCTTCTATCGCTGCTTTGACCAGTCGCTGTAGACTTAGTGGCTCAAAACAACACAAATGTGTTCTGTTACTGTCCTGAGAGTCAGAAGTCCGAAGTGGATATCATTTGGGTAAAATCCAGGTGTCAGCAGGGCTGCGTGCCTTCCGGAAGCTCTGGGGGGGCGGGGGGGAATCCATTCCCTTGCCCGTCCCGGCTTCTAAAGGCTGCTCCTAGCCCCTTCTTCCGTCTTCAAAGCCAGCAGCGTGGCATCCTCAGACCTCTCTCGGAGTCTGACTTCTGCTTTGTTGTTCCCTCTCTGTCTCTCTCTCTCTCTCTCTCTCTCTGACATTCTAGCTCGCTCTTAGAAGAAGCCTTGTGATTCTCTTGCACCCACAAGGGTGATCCCAGAGTCTCCCCATCTCGAGATCTTTGACGTCATCGCTCCTGGGTTCTGGGGATCGGGCTGCGGGTTGTCTCTGGGGGTCATCATTCTGCATCTCCCGCAGACACGGTTTGGAAGTTTCTTTTTGATTGAGCAGAAAACTGTTTCTCAGTAGTTTCCACCCGCTGATTCACATTCTGGACGCCCTCCTCCATATGACAGCCTGTCAAACCTCTGAAAATTCCTCAAGGTTTCTCTTTTCTTCCTTTTTTTTTTTTTTTTCGGGTCTGTTCTCTTTTCTTTCTGCGCTAGACACCGAGTCTCCCCCCCCCACCCCCCTTCTCAGAGGGCTCCGTCGTTGAGCGTGCTTCTCAGAATCGAGGGTGTTATTTGTCATCCTGGAGAGCGAGGGCCCAGCCCACAGTTCAGCCAAACGTTTCTGTGATCTGGGCGTTCCACTTCCATTAACGCACCCTAACAATATGCCCACTTTCCTTTGTCTCGTCTGTGAAACAGCACGTGATACTGTTGAGCTGTTTTTTTTTTTTTTTTTTTTTTAGCTTTGCTACCAAAAGCTGAAGGTTTTTGTTTTTTGTTTTTTGTTTTTTTTAATTTTTCAAATGAACTACAACCAAGCCAAGCTTCTGTGGTGTCATGTTTGAGCACTAAAGTTTTTTCATGTAAGCGTAAGACTTTCCATGGATTCTGGTTCTATTACAGTTTGGCCGTTCCCCATCCTGGGAGTTGCATTCTGATGAGATACAGTAAAATCGTGTCTCAGGGGGTTCATTCCATCCAATACCAGGGCTGCCTGCGAATCCAGGGAGTGCAACAACCTTAGGCAGGATTGTAGTTCCTCTGGCTGTGTATGCTGTTGTTGTTGGGATTCCTCCCTCGAGAGTGGGCTTCCAGCTGGGACGCACTGATTTGAAAAGGAACTTTGAGTATAGGAGGGAGGATAAAGCAGAAACATGGGACGCAAATCAGAGCATATAAATGACCTGTCGGGATGCCTTGGTGGCTCAGTGGTTGAGCATCTGCCTTTGGCTCAGGGCATGATTCTGGGGTCCCGGGATCGAGTCCCACATCAAGTTCCCCACAGGGAGTCTGCTTTCCCCTCTGCCTATGTCTCTGCCTCTCTCTGTGTGTCTGTCATGAATAAATAAATAAAATCTTTTAAAAAAAATAATAAATGACCTGTCATTGTGAGAGGAATGCCCATCCTTCTTTGGAAGGAGCAAGTGTTGCGAGTGGCCCAGACGTGGGTTTGCAGGGGAGGCCAGTCCTGGGGCTGACCACACAGGGAGACAAGTACGAGGATACCTGCGGGAGCGGTGAGGCCAGCATGGTCACAACTGGGATTGCTCCAGAAAGTGCAGGCCATGTGACTGTCATAGAGGAACGGAAGGAGGATGTCACGGGGAACGTCACAGGTGGAAGAAATTAGGTTTTGATATGCTGAGCGTGCCACAGGGATCTGCTCTTTTCTCTGTCAAAGTGAGGATAGATTGGGATTCGCTGGATGGCTCTGAGTTAGCAGAAAAAGTGCTTAGGGTCAGGCAGTCCTGAGTCTAAATCCCATATCACCGCCTGCTGCTTGTGTCACTTTGGGCTTCGAGCTCCTGTGAGCAATAGAGCACGTGCACACGGCACCTAGCGCTCGGCCTGGGATAACAGGACTCACTGAGCCCTTGGTCCTTTCTGAGTCAATGCCACCCCCACTGGCCAGTGCAAGAGGGGCCATCCCTTCCTTCCCCTACCACCCCCCCAAACCCCACCGGCCCCATAAACTGCCAGGCGTTGCCTCAGGGGTTCCAGCATGGTGAGTGGCCTCCCAGGCCCTTCTAGTCTCCCATAAAAGCTCCAAGGAGCCTGGCAGTGTCTATAACTGGCTTACAGCAGTGTTTTTTGTTTCAAACATATTAGCAAATAGTCTCATGAAACTGTCTCTCCTTTCTCCTCGGGGGCCAGGAACAGTCCTCTGCTATGTCTTTATCCAGAAGGCTGCTCCTACCATATTGTGTCCCTATTGCCAGGGAGCAAGGGCTTCCAGGTCAGATGACGTGTGCAGAGTCCGTCCTCCTAATTCATCAGCCTGCTGCCCTGTGGCCTCCCTCTCGTGCTTTTGGGTTTCCTGCCTCAAAATGGCTCATCGCCCTTCGTTTCTGCGTTATTTTGAAAACTGAAGAAGAAAGACCTAGACGTGGCACTTGGTAGGAGACAGGGCCCAGCGCGCGGTAGATGCCTCCTCTCCTCCCTCAGATGTTAACATTTCTCTGAATACAGCACAGGGCCTAGGGGTGCAGGGCACCCTTGCATTTCAGATTTCCACCCCGGGGGGTTCTCTCCCTGTACTCCGTATGATCCGAACAACCCTGTGGTCCTGGGAGACTCTCACTGGTCCCTGGGTAGAGAGCAGGGAGGCTCTCGACGCCCCGGAGGCTCCCCCACGCACGGTGTTTCACGTCACTAACTTCTCAGCATGGCTGGGGTGGCGTGTCCCCCCCCCCCCCCCCCCGCCATTGGAAAAGCCATGCACGTTCACAAAAGAAAATTGGAAAACTGATTCGATCGATAGTTGTCTGGTCAGTCCTTGCCGACTGCCCCCTTCTTGGTGACCAGGGTGAGTGTGGACCACCTGGTGCTCCCGGAGGAACTCTCCCCGCACTGGTTCACACGCGTTCCTTCCAAAACCGTGCGCTCGGTCAGATAGCTGGAGAATCATCCTGAGGTTTGGAAGAGTAGAAAGAAGTGAAATAAATGGTTCATAATTCCGTCGATCATACTTCAAGAGGTTAGTATCTTGCCTTCCAAACTCTTTCTTCTAAGTGCACAATTTCGTGTCTTGCTTCTTTGGGGTAATATTCTATCCTAAGCAGCTGTTAAGCTTGAGTGACTGTAATACCTCATTGATCGGAACACTTTGGCTCTCCTGCCAGCGCCTTCCCACGTACCCTCCCCACCCCACCCCTTCGCTTGAAAAGCGACAACTAGTCAAAACGCGAAGCTCTCCAAGTCTTCGTGGGGAAAACAGTTTCTGGAATGAGGTCACTGTTGTGTTTGATTATTTAGGAAGGACGTAAGACAGAGCGTAGCAGCTCCTCCGGCCGCGTGTCTCCAGCACCGAAGCTGGCGGCGGGGACGGGGCGGGAGGGGGGTTCCAGCCCCCCAGTGCCTTGGCACGCGGGGTGAGCTTGGGGCTCCCGCTCCGGAACCGTGCCCGTGGGTTTCGAGTTCCTGGACGGCTGTGATGTTTGGGGTTTTGTGGGCGAGAAGTCTGTTTCCCGACAGCCCCTCTGGTCTGGAAGGTGCTGACTCAGAGGCTGGGGAGCCGCTGACTTCAGCGCTCTCCCACGGTCCCCCCCCTGCCCCATCCCCGCAGCCTGGCCCGCAAGGGGCCCCGTGCTGGGGTCAGCCTCCAGGCCGGGCTGCGGCCGAGTTGGGCACGTCCTGGAGAAGCTCCTTCCACTTCTCTCTGGTCCCTCAGTCAGAGGCTTAGAGCCCCTTGTCCCGTTGCCCTCCCTGGCCCCAGAGAGGACCAGGGGGGAATGGGAGACAGTCCCGGTTTGTAACGTGTCACGTAGCAGGAAAGTCAGTAGAGGAGCAACCAGACTAAGGTCCATCCTCAGTTGAACAGCTTTAGTTACTACTTTGGGGGCACATTCTCACGGGAACGTGTATGCACTCGGGGTAGCTCTGTTTCCCTCTGGATTCTAGAAGCAACAGAACCGCAGACTGTCCCTGTGTGTGCAACGGGAGCTTTTCGGAGCCATCGTGAGGGTTTCTGTTCTTCTGGGTCTCATGAAGCCTTGATCTCTCAGCATCCCTTCTTGACCACTGGAGCAGGAGAAGTAGGACATGTCTGTTTAATTGCTCTTAGTGTAATAGAAGATTATTGCTCAAACTTTGTTCTTTGTTGCTTACCATATGCAAACACTGCATTTCCTGGGATTTGAGGTACTCCTTTGTGGTAAGCTGTTGAAACCACGCTCAACTCTGAAGCTTCCAGCACTCTGCGTAGTTCAGATGACTGCACTGGGGTACAGTGAATAGCTCGCTAATGGTCAGCCTACTTCTTGGGTTTTTACATATTGGGAAAACATAAATCAAGCAGGATATGGAATTTTTTTTAAAAGATTTTATTTATTTATTCATGAGAGACACAAAGAGAGAGAGAGGCAGAGACACAGGCAGAGAGAGAAGCAGGCTCCATGCAGGGAGCCTGATGTGGGACTCGATCCCAGGACCCCGGGGTCATGACCTGGGCAGAAGGTGGCACTAAACGGCTGAGCCACCCGGGCTGCCCAGAATATGGAATTTTGAACAGAGCCCTTTTGGTCTTGTGACCACAAGATCCTAAAAGTGAATCTAAGTAAGCTCTCAAAAAGTTTACTTTCTCTAATAGGCTATTTGGTCAGTTTTTATTTTATCATTTTATTTTATTTTATTTTATTTTATTTTATATTTTATTTTATTTTATTTTATATTTTATATTTTATTTTATTTTATTTTATTTTACTTTTTATTTTATATTTTATTTTATTTTATATTTTATTTTATTTATTTTATTTTATTTTATTTTATTTTATTTTATTTTATTTTATTTTAAAGATTTTATTTATTTATTCATGAGAGACACAGAGAGAGAGGCAGAGACACAGGCAGAGGGAGAAGCAGGCTCTGTGCAGGGAGCCCGATGTGGGACTGGACCCCGGGACTCCGGGATCACAACCTGAGCCAAAGGCAGACGCGCTCAACCACTGAGCCACCCAGGTGTCCCACATTTTCTTTTTAATATAGATTTTTGTATAGATGTATAAATCCTCTAGTATGTGGCAGGCAATCAGAGGTTAAGGGGCATCAGGAGTTCTCTCCCAAACATAAAAAAAAATGGGGAGCGATGGTAGTGGCATCATTTCCAGCGGCCAGAGCCAGCCTCCAAGCACAGGCTCTGGGTCTGGGCTGATGGCTTCCAGAAGGCTTCACGAGGCTCTGTGACACGTCTCCAGTTACAAGTCCCTCTGACATTAAGGCTGGTTTTAGACTCCCTGATTCTTGCCAAATGAAACACCTCCTTTGGCAACAGTCACCCAGCTATGTTTATAAAAGTATTTCTCGCCATATTTATCCTGTTTTCATCAGAAATGTGATTTTCACCCTCAGGATAAGTATCCTGGTGGCCATTCCTGGGTCTGTGATCTCAGTTGTACTTTTCTGCCACCGCGTCGAGATTTGCATACTTCATAAATGGCTTGTTACAGGACCGTGTTGAATGCAAGTCCACAACACAGGCTTTGAAAGGTGCCTTTTGCCACAATGAGATGCCACCTCACACCGGTCAGAATGGCTAAATCTCACAGGTCAGGGAATGACAGATGTTGGCGAGGATGTGGAGAAAGGGGGACCTTTCCGTGCTGCTGGTGGGATCGCAAGGTGGTGCAGCCACCCTGGAAAACAGTGTGGAGGGTCCTCAGGAAGTTGAAAATAGAGCTACCCTATGACCCAGCAATTGCACTGCTGGGGATTTACCCCAAAGATACAGATGTAATGATCCGAACGGGTGCCTGCATCCCATTGTTCATAGCAGCAATGTCCACAATAGCCAGACTGTGGAAAGAGCCCAGCTGTCCGTTGACAGATGAATGGATAAGGAAGATGTGGTGTAGACACACACACGCACACACACAATGGGGTACTCCTCAGCCATCAGAAAAACTGAAATCTTGCCATTTGCGAGGATGTGGATGGAACTAGAGGATATCATGCTAAGCAAAATAAGTCCGAGAAGGACAACTCTATGATCTCACTCATCTGTGCAACTTAAGAAACAAAACAGAGGATCATACGGGAAGAGAGAGAAAATTAAAACAAGATAAAATCAGAGAGGGAGACAACCTGAGGGTCGCTGGAGAGGAGGTGGGCGGGGAGATGGGGTAACTGGGTGATGGGCATGGAGGCCGCGTGATGTAATGAGCACTGGGTGTTATAGAAGCCTGATGAGTCACTGACCTCTGCCTCTGAAACCAATGATACATTATCTGTGTATTAATTGAATTTATTTATTTATTTTTGAATTTGTTGTCTTTCATACGTCTATAGTCCTCATTTGTCTTTTTTTTTTTTTTAAAGATTTTATTTATTTATTTATTGATGAGAGACACACACACACAGAGAGGCAGAGACACAGGCAGAGGGAGAAGCAGGGTCCATGCAGGGAGCCCGACGTGGGACTGGATCCTGGGACCCCAGGATCACGCCCTGGGCTGTAGGCGGCACAAAACCACTGTGCCACCGGGGCTGCCCTGTATTAATTGAATTTAAATGTAGAAAGAACAATATCAGAAAACACACATACACAAAAGAAATATCCCATCAGTAGAGACTGTCCAGGTAGTTTTTATTTATTTGTTTGTTTGTTTGTTTGTTTATTTATGTCCAGGTAGTTTAGATACATGAAGGACTTTAAAATATCAATTTTGCTAGCAGTTTTCTCCTTTTCAGTGCCCTGCTTCTTTATGATTGCTAATCCAGATCATAGGGGGAAAAAAAATCAACCTCCATAAATACAAGGCGTGTACGATGAAAAAAAGGACAGTGCCTTTTGAATGAACCAAGATTTGACATATTTAATTTTCTGGAAAGTGGCCTCTTAGACGGATTACTACTATGGTGTGCCTCAGGTGGGAGAGCCTAGAAAACTCTTCAGGTTTTTACATGTATATCAATCTGCTCAGTTTGTTGATGGTGTTACTGAGAAATATAAAAACACAAAAATATATGTATTTTTCGGAGAAAGGGCCTTTTTTTCCCCCAAAGGAATATCTGCATCTTGGTTTCCCTTATTTGCTATCACACAAATCCTAATTATGCACGTGACAGCAGAAGTCAAGGGTCCTGTTCCCTCGCAGAGCACTCGGAATATGGAGGCTCTAAGAACAGAGTTTGTTACAGGATTCTTCAGTAATTAGGATCGTAAGGAATGCTGTATCCCTAATTAGTAAAGACACTTCTGCAGAGGCCATTTACCAGTGCATGTTCAAATCTGGATCCTAAACCTGCCACTCCCCCTTTCTACCTCTGTGACCTTGGACTCTAGACTTACCCTCCCTGACAGATATTTTTTTCAAGTTTTTTTTTTTTTAAGATTTTTTATTTATTCATGAGAGACACACACACACACACAGAGAGAGAGGCAGAGACACAGGCCGAGGGAGAAGCAGGTTCCATGCAGGGAGCCCGATGTGGGACTCGATCCCGGGTCTCCAGGATCAGGCCCTGGGCTGAAGGCGGTGCTAAACCGCTGAGCCACCCAGGCTGCCCCTTTTTTCAAGTTTTTATTTAAATTCCAGTTAGTTAACATACAGTGTAATAGTAGTTTCCGGCGCACGGTATAGCGATTCAGCGATTCCATGCAGTAGGCAGTGCTCATCATGACAAGTGCCCTCCTTAATCCCCATCACCCATTTCACCCGTTCCCCCACCCACCTCCCTTCTGGTAACCCTCAGTTTCTGACATGGTTTTCTTATCTGTCAGATACCCCAGAGAGTTGTTGTGAGCATCTAATAGAACAATGTCTGGGGGCCGCCTAGGAGGCTCAGTCAGTTGAACGTCCAGTTTTGACTCGGGTCGTGGTTTCAGGGATGTGGGATCGAGCCCCGCATTAGAGTCTACCTGAGATTCTCTTCCTCCCCCTCTGCCCTTCCCCTGCTTTCTCTCTCTCTCAATAAATAAAATCTTTGAAAAAGAAAAAAAAAAGAAAGAAAGAACAATGTCTGTAAAGCTCCTTGCATGCTGCCTCTCCATCAGGGGTGTTGAGTAAATGTCTCTACCTGGCCTCCCCACTGCACCCCTTCCTGGAGGAGCATTTTCTTCCGCAGAGATAAGCATCAGACATTGATGGCATCAAAACACTTTGGTTTCAGAAGTTCTCAACAGGCACCCCTCGATCAAGAATTCTCTAAGCAGGGGCAGCCCGGGTGGCTCAGCGGTTTAGCACCTGCCTTCAGCCCGGGGCCTGACCCTGGGGACCCGGGATGGAGTCCCACGTCGGGCTCCCTGCATGGAGCCTGCTTCTCCCTCTGCCTGTGTCTCTGCCTCTCTGCATCTCTCATGAATAAATAAATAAAATCTTTAAAAAAAAAAAAAAGAATTCTCTAAGCATTCCAACTGTATCCAGACGTTTCTCAAGTTCACTTGAAAGAGAAACAATGCAGCTGTCAGACTAGCCACCTGGACCGGGCACACTGGGCTACTGGTCTCTGGGGTCAGCCAGCTTCTTGCACCTTGTGATTAGAGAAAGTTCTTTGGGAAAACCAGAGCGTAGCGAGTATCCGATGACGGTGCAGCTACAGGTACGGAAACCGTGATCTCTGATTTGATCTCTGCAGGCCATTTTGTTTTAGGTAGGTTGCTGACTTCCTCTCAGTCCGTAAGAGCACACTGAGCATTGTCCACATCCCGAGTGTTGTGCTGGGCGCCACGGTTACAGAGCTGGAGTTGCTTGCCGTCTTGAATTAATTTCTTTTATTTATTTTTTTTAAATTAATTTCTAAATGTTTGTTGCCCCTAGAATTTTCCACGTCTCAGAAACTTGCTGGCTTTGAGGAATGAGGATATGAATCATTCATACTTCTCCCTTCACCATCCGACTTTTATGAGCTCTTGAGAGACAAGGGAGAGAGGATGGGGAAACCGTGTTGGGAACCTGCCTTGTTCCATGCTCTTCGCTTAGCTCTGGGAATGGAGTTTGCTTACCGCCCAGATCTTGTTTCTGCAAAGATCTTAACAATTCACCGGTGATTCTGAAAAATCGACTATTCTAAGCATTGGATCTCCCCTCACCACCCCTCTCTCTCTGCTTAGAAAGCGAGATGTGCAAGAGCAGCCCCTCTGATGAGGACCCTGTGCACGCCTTTGAACTTCAGGACGCATCCTTAAGGGCATGATCTTGTGAAAGAAATAATGAGACTTAGAAAGCAAAGGAAAATCCTAGGAAGACCGTGAAAACGCTAAAAACAAGGTCTCGGGCATGTATGGGGTTGAGTGGTATTAGTTTTTTGATGTTACAGACTAACACTTCAGACAGTTTTCCGTTCTTAGTTAAATTGAAAACTGTGAGACCTCCAGTGTTGCTTTCATTTCTTGGTTGTTGAGCTGTGGCTTTGAGTTTGGTCTTGATTTGGAAACTGTGACATAATTGATTATCGGCCTCTGCTGCTCGGTGCCTCTGGAGGGGTGGGGCGGAATTGGATGGAGGAACCCTGTTTTCCTTTGGGGTGAGTGTCCATGACTCTAAGAACACTGACCTAAGGACCCCACCCACACGCAAATGCTCCCTGGTGTTGGAAGGTTGCTCTGAGTGAGTCTGACCTGCTGCAACTTTTGCTTGCTCGGTCTGGAACCCCTTCCTGAACCCTGCCTGTTGCCCTCTGACCCAGAGAAGGGGGTCGCTCCAATCATTCCAACCCACAGCCACCACCCCTAAAAGTCTTGATCATGTGACCCCACCACCCCTAAGCTAAAGGAACGTACTTCCCAAGTTGGTGTGTTATGTCAGCATTTTGCTCTCACCACGAGCAAGCACTGAATAGTGGGATTATTTGTGTCTTGTGCCTTTCCCCGCAGCATCAGCCACACACACACACACACAGTGGGTCAGCATTTGTATTACCTGTTCAGCCGTTCACGCTCAGGGAAAGTGAAACCCAGACCCTGGACTAAAGCTCACTCTGATTCTTTTAAGTAGAGGCTTAAACTCACAACCCTGAGATCAAGACCTGGGCTGAGATAAAGGGTCAGACACTTAACCTACTGAGTCACCCAGGTGCCCCATGTGATTCTTGATTATAGAGTCACACCAGGAGAACCTTGCAAGTAAATAGTTACCTCATTTCTACCTCATTTTACTTGTTTTGATGCGCTTGAGGCCCTGCCCAAATCTCTGGATTATGGACCCAGCCTTCTCTGTCGCCACCACCCAAGCACTGAGCCCACATTTTCCAAGTCTTACCTAATAAGTGCTCTCTACTTTAGTTGGAATTTTAGGAAACGTTTAGTGTCTGTTTTCCGAAGTGAGTGTCCGTCTGGGTTACATAACGATGTATCAGACGCAGCAGACCAGACTGAAGGACACACGTGAACCAGGGCACTGGCTGAGGTACCCATCCTTCTGGGACTATTACCTGATGGAAGGTGGAGCATCGTTCTCTTTGTATTCAGTGGGTGTCTGTCGGTTGTTACTGATTATGCTGAACCCACTGTCTTTAGATGAACCTTTGTTGGCCTGTTCTAGCTTATAAAAAAAAACAAACACTTTTGACATGAATGATGTCATTTAGCTGTTGTTACACTACCAGGCGATTGATGTGGCTGTTACGGATCTGACCCAAGTGGGGGAGGCTGTGGCTAGGAAGATTGGCCTATTGGCCACACTCCCCACCAGAGGTCGGCCCAAAGCCCTGACCCAGTAGAAGCCCATCTCCCCCTACTCTCCTGGGGGTGTTCTTGGGCAGCTGCTTCCTGCCATCTTGTGGCTTGGCTGAGCTCCTGGCAGCCAGGCTTCAGCGTGGCCCACTCATGTGACATTCCAAGCCAGCCCCGTCCATTAAGAGTGCTGCATCCGGCTCTGAACAGTGGCCAACACGGCAACTGTTAACCAACCACAACACGACAGGTTTCCGGGTTGAAAACAGTAACCCTCTCATCCTGTTGCAGTGACCGAGAAGGTAGGGAATTCAGGTCTCTCCAGATGTGGTTGGCATTCCCCCAGAGGTGCCTGCCAGGTGGATTGGGCAGGGTAAGCCAAATTCAAGATGTTGATCTGAGAAACCTCTATTTCTTTTGGCCACAGGCCGTCTGTCTTTCTGAGTCAGCATTCCTTAGGATCCTATGAGGACTATGGTTCCTCTCACTCAGCTGTTTACAGGCCTCTTTGAAACTGGAAAGATGGGTTCATTAAAGAACATAGATTTTTTCCCCCATCTTCCATGCATTGCTTTAATCTCCTGTGATTGATAGAGTTAGACCAGAGACCAAGTCCTTTCCTTGCTGCCCTCACATGAAATGCAGTGGTAAATCGAGGGACTTGGCGGCCGGGCAGCAGCTTTGAGAAGTCAGATGCTGAGACAAGGAAGGCAAAGGCATCCTTTGGGATGGCTGTTGCCTTTGACAATAGGGTCTTAGCTTTCCAACCAGTGCTGCTGTCTCATGTTGTTGGGGCATTGCCCCTTGGGGAGCACCACCAGTTGACCTTGTCAGGGCCGGTGCATTGACACTAAGCCAAGGACAGAGGCGCCGCTGGCCCCAAGACCGAAGATGCGTCCTTGTGCACATGTCTGAAGAGCTTCTTGCTAGAGAAGTCCAAACAATATGCAAGATCAAAAGTGGGGTACAAAGCTTGTGACTTCTGCTTGACTGTGACCTGCCAAAGGAAAGAGAATTCTTACCCATTTTTTTCCTCGTGGTGTTCCAAATCTCTGGACTTTTTGGACACGTGTTAAGAATTTGAAATATCTCAAGAATCACATTTAAGTTCCTAAGGCTCCGTAATACTTCTCCACTCCCTTTCTAATTTACAGCTTTGGATGGCTTCCCTCCGGGCTTCAGGCGTGTCCTGCTGCTGTGCCCAGCCTCTCGCAACATGTGCTGAGCATCTACTGTATGCGCGACAATTCTAGGCATCGGGCAAACAAAAATAAAACGCTTCGGCAGCTCCTTTGCAGGATCCTTGGCCTCTAGAGACCCGTTCAGTGCTGGCGTGGCCACCCTCTACCAGTGCCCCCTCGAGAATCTCGTCACGCCCACACCAACCCGTTGCCCAAACCTGCTCCTGAGCCCCCTTGAGCCGCTTGACTTCTCGCATCTCCACTGGGCGTCTTCAGCGCACCTCAGTGCCAGGTTGGCTCTAACCCATCTCGTGCTCTTCCGCCCGCCGGGCTTCTCTCAGGATTCTCCTTAGCTCCCCTTCGATGGGTTTGTGGAAGCTTGAAACCCGGGGATCTTCCCTCCCCTCCCCTCTCCTCACCGCCCACACCCCACCTGCCAACCACGTTGTCCACGGACGCTTACGGGTCTTTGAAATTCACCTCGTCTGCGCCCCTTGACCACCGTCCGGTCCGTCTGCGCCGCCCGCCGCGGGGCGGTTGCTGCAAAGCCAGAACGTGCTAACGTTCAGCACCTCGTGGCTGTTTTGCAACGGTCAGAACCTGGGGTGACTCGGGGGTAGCCGGGGATGGTGGGCCACAAAGTAGAAACGCGGAAGCTGTGCCGTAGGTGATGAGGAGCCGGGGAAGGGCTTTCCACAAGTGTCGCCACATGGTTCACAGTTTAGGAAAATGTGGCAGCCACGGAGGACGGACTTGGGGCAGGGCCGCGCACGATGGGAAGGCAGCCAGGCCGATGCCGCCTCTGGGCGTAGGGGTTTATCGGTCCCATTTGGGGCCTAAAGGATATACTTGACTCTTTAGTCTAACACTCAGGTCTCCTTCCCCCAGAATCTGCCTCCTCCCCTCTCTCCCGTCCGTCCGTTTGTCCACCCACATCCACATCCCTACAAAAGGCCCGTATCTAGTTCTACACCCTTGCCTCCCCTTCTCTCCTTTTCAGATACTTCCCTTCCTGGCTGCCCAACTGTATTCATCTTCACGAATGCACTTGTGTGACTTTGGTTATTTTTGCACCCAAAATGCCTTCCCCCCTCTGCTCTTCCAAAACCTGTAGCTGAACTTGGAGCCCGTGACAAGCTGTCCAGATTTCCCCCTGCTCTGACCTCGTGACCGTGGAGGAGGAGCAAAGGAGTCCACCTGGTCTACTGCCTTTACTTTACGAAAGAGGCCGAGGGATTTAATGGTCAGTGATTGAAAGAGCCGGTCTTGGGGTGCCTGGGTGGCACAGGCTGTTGAACATCCGGCTCTTGGTCTCAGCTCGGGTCATGACCCTGAGATTAAGCTGATTAAGTGATAAAACTAACACAGCACATAGGATAAATGTTCAAGGAGCCCAGGGCTCCGAGTCAGGCTCCACCCTCAGCGTAGAGTCCACTTGAGATTCTCTCCCCCCCTTCGTCTGCACCTCTTGCTTGTGCTTTCTCTCTCTCTACAATAAATAAACCTTAAAATAGGGATGCCTGGAAGGCTCAGCGGTTGAGCCTCTGTCTTTGGCTCAGGGTGGGATTCTGGAGTCCCCAGATCGAGTCCCACATCGGGCTCCCTGCATGGAGCCTGCTTCTCCACCTGCCTGTGTCTCTGCCTCTCTCTCTCTCTCTCTCATGAATAAATAAATAAAATATTTTTAAATAAATAAATAAACAAATAAATAAAAATTAATCTTAAAATAAAAAGAGCCAGTCCCGTAGATGAGTCTATTGCACATTTTTAACTACACCACACCCTGGGCTCCTTGAACATTTATCCTATGTGCTGTTTTAGCTTTTATCACTTAACCATGACTGGATTATGCTACAGAGGCAGCATATGTATGGTTAAGAATACGGGCTCCAGAGCCAAACAAACGTGTTTTAGCTCCCCGCCCTGACACCTACTTGCCGTGTAGCTTTGGATAAATTACGTGGCCTCATTTGGACTCCCTGTGCCTCATTTTCCATCTCTGAAAATCAAGGTGGTACTCGTACCGTGGCCCAGGGTGTTGGGGAGGGCCGATGAGATTATCCAGGTAAAGCGCCTCAAACAATGCCCGGCCCATTATGAGTATCCCGTGAAGTTTCTCGAGATTAAGAGGTTTTAAAAATGGCTTGGTGTCTCCGTGAAATAAAAAAATCTCTTGGGGCAGCCCGGGTGGCTCAGCGGTTTAGCGCCGCCTTCAGCCCAGGGGGTGACCCTGGAGACCCGGCTCCCTGCATGGAGCCTGCTTCTCCCTCTGCCTGTGTCTCTGCCTCTCTCTCTGTGTGTGTCTCTATGAATAAATAAATAAAATCTTTTAAAAAATTATTAAATCTCTTGACGGCAGCACGTGTCCATTCTCAGCTGCACAATACAAAGAGGTTGCCAGTCTGTACAGTAGACAAGGCTCCATCCCTCTTTCATGGACGAGGACTGGACCGCCAGCAGGTAGCTCGGCTTGCACAGTAGCACCGTTGAGAAGAGCTGTCCCTGAACCGAGCGGTTTCTGGGCATTTCGAGTGGAGTGACAAGGACAGGACGGAGCTGGTGGGAGGCCAGGGATGGAGAGCGGAGTTCGGGCTGGGTGTGGAGCCAGGCGCCGGGCTTTGTCGGGGAGCACTGCCCTGGGCCCGGGGATGCGGCCTTTGCGGCCTCGCAAGGCCAGGGGCCCACCCTCGCCCCTGGAGGTTGTGCTGCAGGGCCCCTCAGAGGGAGGGAGCGGGAGCAGGCCCTGTGCCATCCAGAGATCCCCGTTCCTTTCCTGGAACCAAAGTCAGTGTACAGGAGGGAGAGGTGACGCGGGGAGGGGGGCCGCGCCCCTAGGACCAGACCCGGAGCTGCCTAAGAGCAGGGACACGGGAGGCGTGCTGGGGAACCCCAGCCTGCTTGTCTACCCAAGGAGGGCCCCCCATTGGGGAAAGCCTGGGGCCCAGAGGCTGGGCCACATCTGACAGTGCTGCCCGCTTTGTGTTTGTGCTGGGCCCTGCCTGCCGTGCGCCTGCAGGCCCAGGGTCCCTCACAGGCAGGCAGAGGCTCAGGGGCTCAGAGGTGGTTGCCTGCTTTTTTTTTTTTTTTTAAAGATTTTACTTATTTATTCATGAGGGACACAGAGAGAGAGAGAGAGAGGCAGAGACACAGACAGAGGGAGAAGCAGGCTCCATGCAGGGAGCCCAATGCAGGACTCGATCCCGGGTCTCCAGGGTCACCCCCTGGGCTGAAGGTGGTGCTAAACTGCTGGGCCACTGGGGCTGCCCTCAGTCTAAAATGAAGAAACCAAGGGACAAAGGGGATAAGTGCCAGGAACCGTTGGCTAGTGGCAGATCCGAGGCTGGCTCAGGCATCCGGGCCTGGACACCACGCATCCCGCACCGCCCCGCACACCCCCCGCACACGCCCCTGCCCTACCTTCCTGGTGTTTGCTGTGCCCCCATTCTCCAGCACCCACGTTCCCCGGTAAACAGGCTCCTCTTCATCCTGAGCCTCTGCGGAGGTCCTGCGCCCTCTTGCCTGAGCCTACTGGGCCTTGGGAACATTTCGGGCAGGTGGAGGGCCGGGTCCCCCACCCCCGTGGGCTCCCCCAGCTTCTCAGGACCCCCTTTACACATGCGCTTTCCCCCTCTGACCCCACCTGCGCCAGCCTCGACTTCTCCCCTTCCCTGTCACTGACAACATCCGGGCCCTTCCTACGCTCCCCAGAGTCTTTGGCTGCTGCCTCACGCTCGCCTCTCCCCAAGCCCTGCGTCTCCCTGCATCTCCCCGTTGCCCGGCGCCTTGGCGGCCTAGCGCCTGCTTGCGTGGCTCCAGGGGCATTCGCAGCGACTCTAGCCCGTCCCTGGGCAGCCCCGTGCGCCACACGCTCACTTAGGGCCTCACCTGCAGGAGCACCAGGCCCCTCGGACGTCGCCGTGTTGCAGCCACGAGGAAGGCCTTGTCCTCATCGGACGGACGAGGAAACGGATCATCGGATAGGTTTAGGGACCTGGGTCTGGGGTGACGTCCTGAGTGGCAGAGGACAGACTTGAAGGCTCCGCGGGACGCTTGGCGGCTGGGCTCTTGAGCATCGCGCTCAGGCCACAGCCCTCGCCCCTCACACCCTCTCTGTCTCCCCGCGTCCCTGTCCTCTGTGATCTCTCCTCTCCGGAGCTTGCCGTCCCCTGGATCCCTCTGTCTCCCCCCGAACCTTCTCTTCTGAGTCCGTGTCTCCAATCACCGGAGTGCACACGTGTCCCGTCCTCAGAAGACCCTGCCTTCCTCCCCATCTCTTCCTTACTCTTTGCAACCCGGGGCCTGCTTGCAGTCGCCCCTCTCCCTCCGGCGTCTGCCCTCGGCCCTCCAGACTGTGGCGAAACCCGGCAGCCACCTAGAATTTGCCCTTCTTGATCTCTCCTTGCCCTTGCCGGGCCTTCCTCTCGTGTCCCTGTTGGCTTCCAGGCCCCTGGTTCTCCTTCCTCCTCTCCAGCAGCTCCTTCCCAGGCGGCTTCGAGGGCACCCCTGCCTCTAAATAGCCGCGATTCTACTTAATAAAAGGAGGGAAGGGGCCACGTCTTGGCCCGCAGCCCACACAAGCACAGTGTTGCTGATGGAAAGCTATTGAATTCTGTGGAGCTGAAATTCTGTATAAATAGACACATTTACAACTTCCTGTCCATTTAGCCATCAATCATTGTAACAAAGGTAGTGCTAATAATAACTTGCACATGGAGCGAGTCACAGCCTACAAAGTGCTTTCACATGCCCTTCAATAGCCCTCCCTATGTGCAGTGAAAATATTTTTATGTCTGCACAGCATTAAAGGGGCATCATTAAATTCAACTCCCTTTGCCAAGGCGTTGGGGGTAACATTATCAACGAGCTGTGTTTTGCTGAAGGGTCCTTGCTTCGGCCCTCTGGGTGCTGTTAGCCAGGATCGTGTCCCCAGCCCCCCCATTTCACTGTACTGGTGATGGGTAAGGTCATTGATCCTTGGGACGGGGCCAAATGACCCCTGTTGTCATAATAACGTGTTCCTAGTGGAGCATTAGGGGAGGCTGAGGGCTGACCAGAGACGTGGGGAATCTCCGTGCGTGCAGGTTGAGGCCGGGCCTAGGATCTGAGACATTTGATTAGGCTAAAGCGTAACCAGACTGACCTGTAGGTTTTGAAGACCTGTATGAGTCACGCGTTTTAAAGGAGACTTGGAAACTTTAAACAAGATGGCAAGTAGTTGTGTGTCTCTCTCTCTTTTTTAATATTTTATTTAGTTATTCATGAAAGGCAGAGACACAGGCAGAGGGAGAAGCAGGCTCCATGCTGGGAGCCCGGTGCAGGACTCGATCCCAGGACTCCCGGGTCACACCCTGGGCCGAAGGCAGACGCTCAACTGCTGAGCCACCCCAACGCCCCAAGTAGTCGTATCTTATATCGGCTCTTGCCCCATGATAGTCCTGTGTTGAAGACCTTGAGGCCGCTCCAGGGCTCCGTGGATCAGCAGGTGTGCCACAGGCAGGAAGGCGGGCATGCAGCATGCACCCCGTCTTTGCCGTAGCTGCTCAAGCCGCCGGTGCAGCCACGACACCAGCCCAGGAGCTTGCAGCTGCGGCCCCAGTTCGGCTTGTTGGGACTTGACTTTGGACTTGTCAAATATCTGAGGCCAGAGGCCACGTGGATGAGGCTCTCCTGTTGTCCTGCGGCCCCTCAGCAGCTCCTCGGGTGCCGCTCATGCTCCGCCCACTTTCTCTAGGTGTCTTGCACGTTGCTTCTGCCGTGTCCTTGCTGCTCGGGGGTTGTGGGGGGCTTTCTGGAGTGGCTCCTGTCTCTGGTGGCGAGTCCTGTCCCTCTTTTGCCCGTGACCCCCAACTTTCTCTGCGTGAGCCCTAGATCCGGGGCACACTCAACCTCACTGACCACTGGCTGGCTCTGGGGGCTCTTGGGTCTGCGCGGCATCAGATGTACCCGACGCCACCCAGCTTATTGCCGGTCCGGCATCACGGTGGAGGGTACGGAGCAGCGGGCACCTTGCCGGCCTTCTCCGCAAGCAGATCCCATCACTCCCAGGCCCGGGCACCCCGGGGAAGCGAGTTCTCCCCTCCGCACGCTCACGCACACACGTCACCTCAAACCCAGCTCTCCCGCAACATAATATCCTACGTCTTCTCCAAAGCGTTGGCCCTTTGGAACGCGACGTCGGGTCATACTTGGCTGATGTTTTGCTGCCATGCGCTGGAGCGGGACGGAGAGCCCTAACTTACCGCAGCAAAGCAGTCCCTCTGGCCTGGGTCCCATCTTGCTGCTTGCAAATACGGCCCTGCCCCTGCCCTTCACTTTTTGTGCTTCTGCTTCGCGGGAAGGTGCGATGTGCAAGCTGTTGCAGCGTGCAGAGCTGTATTCGAAACCTGCCCCAGAAGCACACTCGCCTTGAGCTGCCTTTCGGAAACCACGCTGATGGGTAGACAGAGGGGCCGACAGGAGCTGGAGCCGCGGGTAACCGGCTGCAGTGAGGGCGGCAAGCCCCTGGAGGGTCACCGTACAACCCTTGCAATGTGGCTGCAGGTCTGGAAGTTTTCATAATAAGAGGGTAGAGGGAGAATGACCCCCAGCAGTGACCCATTCTTAATTTAAAACAGGCTCTTGAGTGGTACAGCCCTCGAGGCTGGGAGCGAAGGGGTTGTGCAGATTGGAGCCATTGCATCCGGGAAGACTTCCTTCCTGCATGGGGTGGTTTCCTGCCTGCCGTGGCCCGAACCCCGCGCTGCTCATGGGCTGGGTGGCAGGAGGGCTGTGCAGCCTCCACCGCAGCCAGTCCCCCCCACCCCTGCCCGCCGGCTGGCCACCCCCACCCCTGCCTGGTGTAAGCCTTGAGCAGGGCAGCTGCTCCGTCCTGTGTTGCTCCTTCACGTGCCAGCTTCTAGGCAGTTCGCTGCACTCCCAGCCGCCTGCTGAGCCGGGCCTGGCTCTCCTCCCCCTCCCCAGAGGGCTGCCATATGCCTGGGCGCTGCCTGGGAAGTGGGAGGGTCCTCGGATCTGCCGGATCTGCCGTGGCTCCCAGCTCCTTACGAAGCCGAGAGGCTGTCTGGCCCCGGGCGCTTGGGAGACTCGGTCTCTCCAGATGGCCTCCCTCCTGCCTACAGATTCTGGGCACCCCAGAGCTGATGGAGCAGGAGGGGCGGGAGGTGAGTGGCAGGCGAAGAGGCTCTTTGCAGTTAGGTCCTGACCTCAGTGTGGGTCACACTCGTTGGTGGTCTCGCAGAAGGTGCTGGATCCAGCTGCCCGGAGGAAAACGCGAGGCCTCCACCCACCAGTCCGATGCCCCCCGCCCGCCCCCCGTCTCCTGCTAGTACATAAGCGGGTGCTCAGCAATGCAGACTTTCGGGCCTTAGCCTTAGCAAAATAGCTTCGGGAAGGAACACGTGCCACCAGAGTAGTACAAGGCAGATTTAGTGACGTTACGTGCCTTGGGTGGCACTGCTTGCTGCCTGTGTTAGCGCAGAGGGCCAGGCGTCCAGGGCCAGGCTCTTGGTCCCCTTGGAAGCTGGTGCTCTTCATGCTTTTTCACTGAGCGACACGTTCGCTCACCACACTCACACAGGCTTGTCCTCCGAGCCGAGTGAGCCCCTGCCCTTGACACCTGCACGACCTCGGGGGATGCCCGTCCCGTCCCCCCCTTGCAGGCTGGGGAGAGGGCCCCTCCTGCGAAGGACGGACGCTGGGCGACCCTCAGCTCTCGGTTAGGGCCTCCTCTGCCCTCTTCCCTCCCGAGAGGCCGTGGGTGCTGGAGGTCAGACTCCCTGGTGGGAGCGCTGGCTCTGAGCGTCAGCCAGCCCCTTCATCTCTGTGTCCGGCTACGTCAGCCGTGGGTGAGGATGCCAGCGCTCCCGGCCGTGGGGCACGGTGGTAGGAACTGCTCTGCTCACGTTTACGCTCTGAAGCCTGGTGTGTGTATATACAGCGCCGTCGGGTCAGCTCAGCACCGGCTCCTGAATGCTCCTGCCCTGGGCCACGGGGCTGAGGCCCGAGCAGAATTTCGCATCACCGCACGCTGGGGCTGTAACAAATTACCACCAAGTCAGGGGCCCTTCACAACCCAGCTGGATCGTGTTCTCTTGAATCCTGGAGGTCAGAGTCTGAAATCGCTTTCCCTGGGCTAAAGTCATGCATGGTGTTGGCAGGGCCCTACTCCCTCCGGGCTCTGGGGAGGATGTTTCCCGCCCTCTCCAGCTTCTCGAGCTGCATTCCTCACATTCCTTGGCTCTCCGGCCTCTTCCTCCATCTTCAAAGGCAGCAGCTAGCGTCTGGCTGCTGTTGTCCTATGGCCCCGGCCTTCTGTGATCCGATCTCCCTTTGTCTTCCGTGGACCCTTGTGATGGTATCGAAGCCACCGGGAGAACCCGGGAGATGCTGTTGTCTCCGAATCCTTCACGTAGTCACGTCTGCAGTCTCTTTTGCCGTAGGAGGGGATGCCCACGGGTCCTGGGGATCAGGATGCGGGCATATTTGATGGCCATTCTTCACATGACATCTGAGGCAGGAAGAAGCTCTCTGGGGTCCTGGTTCTGTGGCCAAATGCTGAACCAACTTGGAGCGCTGCCCCAGACCTAGCTGGGCCACACAGGCCGCCTGGCCCCCGCTGTCAAAGCCAATGGGCACTGGGCCCTTTCTGTCCGCCCAGACTCCGCGGGAGGCCCAGTCTCGTTCTGTTGCCTTCCCCGGTGCCTGGCGCACGGCTGGTGCTGGGCACTTGGTCATGTGTTGGTGCAGGCGGGCTCTGATGTGTGTGCTCTGTGTGTCCCTTTAGGCCACGGCGAGTGTCACTGTGGAGAATGCAAGTGCCACGCAGGTTACATTGGGGACAACTGTAACTGCTCCACAGACATCAGCACGTGCCTGGCCAAGGATGGTCAGGTCTGCAGCGACCGTGGGCGCTGTGTGTGTGGCCAGTGCCAGTGCACGGAGCCGGGAGCCTTTGGAGAGACGTGCGAGAAGTGCCCGACCTGCCCAGATGCTTGCAGCACCAAGAGGTAACGGCGCCCTCTCCTCTCCCCCGCGTCTCACCCCAGACCAGGCCCGTCTTCCAGCCCATCGGTCCCCGGGGCCGGCCAGCCTCTTCCTCCCATCTCCCACATCTTCCCCTGCCCAACCTTGCTGGGGGGAAAAACTCTTACTAACAGTGACTCCATGTCAGCAAAACTATATTAAAATAGAGTCTGGGCAGCCCGGATGGCTCAGCAGTTTAGCGCCGCCTTCAGCCCGGGGCCTGATCCTGGAGTCCCAGGATCAAGTCCCACATCCGGTTCCCTGAGTGGAGCCTGCTTCTCCCTCTGCCTGTGTCTCTGCCTCTCTCTCTCTCTCTGCATGTCTCTGATGAATAAATAAAATCTTAAAAAATTTTGAAAAATAAAAAGTAAAAAATATAGAGTCTTGGGCAGCCCGGGTGGCTCAGCGGTTTAGCGCCGCCTCCAGCCCGGGGTGTGATCCTGGAGACCCGGGATTCAGTCCCACGTCGGGCTCCCTGCATGGAGCCTGCTTCTCCCTCTGCCTGTGTCTCTGCCTCTCTCTCTCTCTCTGTCTGTCATGAATAAATAAAGATCTTTAAAAAATAAAATAAAATAAAATAAAATAAAATAAAATAAAGTAAAATAAAGTCTTTGAGGGGCACCTGGATGGCTCAGTTGGTTAAGCATCTGACTTTGGCTGAGGTCACGATCTCGGGGCCCTGGGATCGAGCCCTGCATTGGGCTCCCTGCTCAGTGGGGAGCCTGTTTCTCTCATTCCTCCCTGTCCATGCTCCCTCTCTTGCTATTTCTGTCTCTCTCTCTCTTAAATTTAAAAAAAAAAAGTGTCTTTGGAACGCTGGTTCCATGGGGATTTGGTAAGAAAATAAAAACAGAACAGAAAAACAAGACTGCTATTCCCAAGTGTAGAAGTTAGCAGATTATTGAGTTAAATTATTATTATTATTATTTAAATATTTTATTTATTTATTTATTCATGAGAGACACAGAGACACAAGCGGAGGGAGATGCAGGCTCCATGCAGGGAGCCCGACACGGGACTCGATCCCAGGACCCCAGGATCATGCCCTGGGCCAAAGGTGGTGCTAAGCCCCTGAGCCACCCGGGCTGCCCTACTGAGTTCAATTAAACTGGTTTTAGTACCAAAATAGTGGCTTCTCAGAGCCTTTCCACTGCTGTTGAGTATTTCAAAAGGGGATTTAGTATGCATGTTTTTCAAATGAGCTGGATCCCCCCCCCCAATATTAACATTTCCTAAATAATGTTGCACAGGACACCCGTGTGGCAAATGCTGCTTTGAACAAAACATAATCAGAAGGTAGACTGGACAGGAGGCCGCCCGACCTAGATAAGGCATGCCAGGAGCAGACCACAGTGGCTTTTGAATTTTCTGCTCCATTTATAGAGATAATGGAACGCGGGCCCCGCGCTGCTGCTGAATGCGGAGATTGGACAGTGGGCACCAGGCCTCCGCTGCCCCGGCCAGGGGGTCCCCGTCCCCACGGTCTGCCCGTCCCCCTCCCACCAGAGGGTGAATGCGAGGGAGCTAGAGGGATCAAGGAGCTTTGCCGTCAGGAAGGCAAGAGTGACCGTTCCTCTTGAATTTTGCTGGAGAAGCAGCTGTGTCAGCATCCTCCATGCTGAGGGGCCTGCAGGGAGGAAGCGGGCACCGATAATCAGAAACCAATCGTAACACAGACCTCGTTTCTCTGGCCGGGGAACGCAACTGTGCAGTTTTCTTTTTCTTTCTTTTTTTTTTTTCCTGTGTGTGTGTGCAGTTTTCTTTTGGCAGAGCTCCCCTCCACACGTCTGATCTGATCGTGGAGGCCTCGCTGCTCTGGCCCTTGCTCAGCAGCGGTGGGTGGCAGGACCCCTGCTGGGGCGATTGCCTCAGACCAGCCAGGCGGGGGTGAGAGAGAGAGAGAGAGAGAGAGAGAGAGCTGGCTGCAGATCGAGAGACCAGATAGGCCCAGATTTTATTGCGTGTAATTGGAGAAGAGCGGGGCAGAGGAAGGGAGAGGAGACACAGATCCCCTTTAGACCTGCGAAGAGTGGAGAAGTCACGGAACCCCGAACCGATTTCCTCCTCCTCCCCGGGGAGGGCGGGTGGGATGCTGGAGCTGGGGCCCAAATAGCTGTGGCCGGGCCGAGTGTGGGATCACACGTTTTAGGGCAGACGGGGGGCCCCTCCCCAGCTCCGTGGGCCGCAGCTCACAGGTATGTGCCCCCTGTCCTTGGGGCCCGTGGCGGGGGGGGGGCACCCGAAGACGACACACCTGGAATCAATAAAAGTAGAGAAAGCAGTTTCTCCCCTTCCGCCGGAGCCACAGGCAGTGTAGGTTTGGCGTAGGTCGGTTAGAAGGCCCGACTACCTTCGCGTTAGTCAAAAGGGCACAACCGGGCAGCCCGGGTGGCCGCCTTCAGCCCGGGTTGGGCGCCCACCTTCAGCCCAGGGCGTGACCCCGGGGTCCCAGGATCGAGTCCCACGTCGGGCTCCCTGCGTGGAGCCTGCTTCCCCCTCTGCCTGGGTCTCTGCCTCTTTCTGTGTCTCTCATGAAAAAATAAAATCTTTAAAGAAAGAAAAATGGTACAACCACCATCGCTGTAAACATTTAAGGCATCCACTTCCTAGAAGCCCTGGCACTGGATGATTTATTGCCTGTTCCGCGACACCAGAGAGACCAGGAGAGCTGAGGGGCCATGAGGAAACCACGATCCCCTCTGAATCTTGGGGCCACACCTCACCCTTCATCTCTGTGCTCAGTTGCAAGTGTTTTTTTATTTTTTTATATATTTTTTAATTTTTTATTTTTTCTGCAAGTGTTTTAAACAAACCCCCCTCGCTAGTGACGGAGGCCAGTTCCCCGCTCGCTGCTTTGCCAGGAGCCACCAGGTCGCCGACGCCCTGTGTCGTGTCTGTTGTGTCGCTTGGCCCTGCGACCTCGGAACAGGCCGCTCCGCTCTCTGGCGCGGACTGCACATCCCTTCACCTTGGCTGAGGTCACACCGGCCTCAGCTGCCTCCAATTAACAGGCCCTCCCACTAGCCTCTCAGCAGTGTGCGCAGAGGGCCAGCCTTCCAGCGCGTGACTCCAGCGTCTCCCCAGCTTCAGCCCGGTGGGCGGGGCCTCCAACTTAGCCGGAGAATTAGGGAATGTTCTCAGAAGTGGCCCCGTGGTTTAGTGACAAAGCGGGGGTGCAGGTGGAAGGCTCGGGACACCTCTGCTGAGGCGGAAGGTGGCTTGGGGGCCACCTGCGGGGTGTCCATCCGGGCCTTCCTGCCCCTGGCCCAGTCTCCGCGGCCTCTGCTCAGAGCCTCCGCCTGGCCTGGAGAGCGTGGGGGGATGCAAGTACCCACCGGTTTGTACCTCCAGAATGTTTGCAGGAGGTGTTCCCAGGGGAGTGGCATTTGATGGCCAGTTCCGGGGTACAGGGACTCCTGGGGACGTCTTCCTGGCTTTCCCCCCGCAGTGCCCGGCAGGGGCACTGAGGCTCTCAGGCCCCCGGGCCTCCCCGTCCCCGGACGGGTCCTGATGAGGCGCCGCCCGACTCCCCCGGGGCCCTGGAAACGGAGAGACCGGCCGCAGTCTCAAGGAATTAAGAGCAGGGTGCTGACCCTGCCGGCCACGCAGGTGGTCGTGCACCCCTCGTGGTTTTTTCCAGAGAGCTCTGCAGACAGCCGCGCTGCTGGCCACGGCGGCCCTGGGGGGCCCCCCCGCCCTCCGCACACTTGGCTCTCAGGCCCCACCCCAGGCTTCCCCGGGAAGTGGCTGTTTCCAGGGTGCTCTCCTCCTGGCAGGCCCTGGGGCCCCAGCCCACTCCCCCCGGGGCTCCATTTGGGCTCCCCCATCCCGCCCCCTGCTCAGTGGGGAGCCTGCTCCTCCCTCTCCCTGTTCCTGCGGCCACCCCCCACCTGCTCGGGCTCTCTCTCTCCTTCTCAGATAAATAAATAAAATCTTAGAAAAAGAAAAAATGAACTGTGCACCTGCAATGGGAAGAGAGGGGCTCCAAGGGTCTCTTTTTGGCTCCTAACCCACTTTCTCTGGGAGGAGCCTGTCACCCTGGTGCCTCTACCAGAGTCTGGTGTAGACCAACTCACAGGAAGGAGAAGGGGCACCAGCCCGAGGGGCTCCTGGGCACCGGTTCACGGGCCTCACGGTGAACCTGCCCCAGAGGGGGGGACCCCAGGGCTGTAGTCAGGCCCTGGCCGCAGTATTTTCTGGAAAGCCCCCTGCCCTGGGAGAGTCTAATATGTAGGAGGCTTGAGGGCCCTGCCCTGGCCGTGATCCCCCAGTGGGGATCTTGGGAGCTGGGGCGACGTGGTGTGTACATCAAGCCCCGGCCCGTGGGGTGTGAGGACCCCTGTGCAAGGGCCAGAACACCGCTTTTTAATCACTCTGAAGTTTCCTGCTTGGGGCAGACTCCTCGCCGGCGTCTGATGCAGCAGACTGCACCCGAGTTTGGCTCCTAATGTCAGAAATTGAAAGGTCTCCAACCTGCAACTTGACGTGTAGACCAGACATGCCTCTAAGCTGACACATGTTCCTCCAAGGACCCTCTGGCTTCCCATCTAACGGCAGTCAGGGGCCAGCAAAAACATTGGCTGAGGCCAAAAATCTGAAGATGGGGCGAAGTTAGAGCCTTCAGGGGCCCAGGCCCGGAAGGACGGCGGGCCACGCACCCCTGGGGGCTCGGTCACTGGCGGGGAACTACCGCTCGGCATCTAACCCCCGCATTTATCACCTCTCTTCCAAAGGGACTGCGTCGAGTGCTTGCTGCTTCACTCGGGGGGCCCGGCTGAGAACCAGACCTGCCACAGCCTGTGCAAGGATGAGGTGGTCACACGGGTGGACACCATCGGTGAGTGTGCCCGTGTGGCCCTGGGCAACCGTCCCCTTTTATATCTTGGCAGACGCCTCAAGGCTTCCCC
Organism: Vulpes vulpes; assembly: GCF_048418805.1. Classification (NCBI taxonomy): domain Eukaryota; kingdom Metazoa; phylum Chordata; class Mammalia; order Carnivora; family Canidae; genus Vulpes; species Vulpes vulpes. Next base: position 125,225,403 of record NC_132780.1, on the reverse strand, counting down.
ACAGTGGGGACGATTCGTGGTCGGGGCGGCCTGGGGGCAGGACGTCGGGGGAGCAGGGCTGTTCGAGCCTTGAGTTAGGAAGCCCAGCGTCAGGGACTCGGGTGCCAGTGCTAGGCTGTCTGCGGTGCAAGACCTTCATCACAGGTGTGCATCGCTGGCATCCGGTCCTTGCCTGGCCACAGGTCTCAGGCTCTCTGAGAAGCCAGTATGTCAGGACAGGTCGTGTTAGCTGCTGTAACGAACCAACCCCGGACCGCAGTGAGTCAGCATAATCTAGGTCATCCATTGCCAGGCCGCTGCAGACATTGCTGGTTGACAAGGCCTTCCGTGAGGCCATTCAGGAGCCAGGCCCTGCCACTGCGAAGGTTCCACCCTCCTCGAGGTCCGTGGAACCCTCCCCGCTCAGCAGCACATGGGGGAGGACAGCGAGGGATCATGTGAGACGCCTATACGGGCCAGGCCTGGAAGGGGTGCCCGCGACCCCTACCCGCATTTCTCTGGCCAGAACTCAGCCACCTGGCCACACTGACCTGCAGGGGTCACGGGAAAAGTAGTCAAGTTCTGTGCCCAGGAGGCGGGGAAATCATGTTTGATGAACGACTGCCTGGTCTTTGCCACATTTGGGCTCAGCCTGGTGCGTGCGGCTGTCATGATGCCACAAGGCGTAGAAGGGGCCGAGCTCTCGTGGGGCCCGGGTTGCACCTTGGCCCGGCAGCTGGCATCTATTCCTGCAGCTCTCCCCGGTGCCTTGGTCTGTCCCTCTGGCCCCGCAGCTCGCATTTGAGGCTTCTTCTCATTCTAACCACTCCCGTTTGACGCCATCCATCCATCCGTCCCTGTGCCTCTGCCCCTGGACAAGTGGCTCCGAGCCCATTTCTGGGTGGGCGCCCCAGGGAGGCTTAGACCGAGGTGCACAGACCTTTGCTCCCCACCGTCTCTGGGCCACCTCCGGCCCTCTTCTAGCACAGCCACTGCTCTCCTAGCCGAGGGGTTTTTAAGGGTAAGGGATGCAGTCACCTACCTTAGCCCTCGATGCACATACAGGCTTTGGAACAGGTCTGGCAGCTGTACTGACCCCGATCCAAGCGGCCCTGGGTCGGAACCCTCATGCATGCTAGTGGCGATGCAAAATGGGCCACTACTTTGGGAAATGGCATGGATGTCCCCCCCCCCCCCCAAATTCCATAGGGTCTCCACACAGTTCAGTAATACCACTCCTGGGTAGGTACACGGGAGACCTGAAAACACCAACAAAACCCCGAGGAGGCTCGCGGCAGTGTTGTCCCTAAGAGTCAGGTATTAGAAACCACCCAGATGTACGGGAACTGGCGAACAGGCACGGTGTCCCGACACGCGCTGCCGCGGGACGGATCTTGCAAGCATCCCGCTGTGCGGGAGAAGCCGGACGGGGGCAGGACGCCTACGGTGGGATCCCATCCATGGGAAATGTCCAGAACAGGCAAAGCACAGAGGCAGAAAGTCGATGGGCGGCTGGCAGGGGCTGGGGAGGGAAGGGGATCGAGACCGACTGCTAACGGGAAGGGTTTCTCTTGCGGGTGATGGGAATGTTCTGGAATTAGATGGTGAGAAGAGTCGCACAACATTGTGAATTTACTAGAATGACGGATGTGTACGCCTCAGACGGTGAGGGAGAAACAAGCCGGTACCACGGAAGGGCTTCTGCCTCTGAGGCTCCCTTGCTGGCAGCCCTGCCCGCGGCCCCTGCCCTCGCTGCCCAGCCTCCCGCCTTGGCCCTGACGCGCCGCCTGCAGAGGCGTCCTTGCTCCCGCCCCTTTGGTGTTCGCCGACCACTGTGGCCCGGTCCTGGCTCCTGAGTACGTGGAGCCCTGCGCTGCACCGAGCCTTGCTCGTTGGGCGCCTACTGTGCGCCGGGGCGTGGGCGAGTCCAGGGGAGCCAGCGGGGAGCCTGCGGAGTCCGGTCTCCTGCCACCCTCCTGCCGCTGCCTCTGCTTGCGACTGAGGGCCTGGCTCGCGGCAGGTTCTGCTCGCAGACGTGGGGCAGGGGCCCCGCCTAGGCACGACTGGCAGGAGGGACAAGCCCCCAGCCGCCGCCGGCCCCTCTGTGAGAAGGTGTCTGCTCAGTCGCTGTTTACCCCTTCCCTCCTGCTCCTGGGCCTTGTTCATGCGCCATACGCTCACACTCACCCAGTCCAGGCCTTCAAATTTGATAACCACACTAATTTGTCTGATTCTAGGTTAAAACTCCTTCGAGGGGGCAGCCCCAGTGGTGCAGAGGTTTAGCGCCGCCTGCAGCCCGGGGTGTGATCCTGGAGACCCGGGATCGAGTCCCACATCGGGCTCCCTGCATGGAGCCTGCTTCTCCCTCTGCCTCTCTCTCTCTCTCTCTCTGAATAAATAAATAAATAAATCTTTAAAAAAATAAAATAAAGCTCCTTCGAGCGGTAGGGCTGCCAAGGCCGGAGGTGAAAGGCATTTCGCGCCGTAACCTCAGCCCACTGGCCGTTGCTGCGATGTCCCCTCCCCTTCCCCAGCCCCCTTGCCCTCCTGTTGATCAGTCTCTTTCCCAAAGAAGCCTTGGAGTGCCGGTGACACCTGGACAGGGGCTTGTGCCTCCATCGTGTGGGGGTAACAGCAGTGTGGGGCCCGGTGGGGAGTGCTGCAGGTGATGGCTGGGTGGGCCCGGCCCCCGTGCTAGCAGTACCCGCACTGGCCCGCTGCATCTGTGGGTGCAGGCAGCATAGCAGGTGCCAGCCCTTGTCCAAACGTCCTCGTCCCCCTTGGTCCTTGTGGTCCTCCAGGCTAGCATGGAGCTCCTGACGCTTGCCCGCTGCAGCCGGCTCGCAGCCAAGCTGGACTCGGCCGTGAGCCCTTGCCCCGGCCCCACAGGCCCCGGGGTGGCTCCTTCTTTTCTGTGTCGCTTTAACTTCCAGAGCAATCCCCCTTGCCAGCCTCACCCCCAGGCTTAATGCCAGCACCTCCTTCTGCTTCACATCACTCCCAGCTGACACCTCGACACCTCAGACTGCTTGAAGAGCCCCTCTCTTGCATCCCCAGGGAGGCCTCGCACCTCAGGGCATTCATGTCCCCAGAGCTACCCAGACTCTGTGCTGGGGCTGCTGCATTCCTGACGTGAGAAACCTGAGCTCATCTGTAAAGGCCCAACCTCCCCTTTAGGCCTCTCTGCACCCCTTTCCTTTTTTTTTTTTCTTTTTTTTTAAAGATTTTATTTATTTATTCATGAGAAACCCAGAGAGAGAGAGAGAGAGGCAGAGACACAGGCAGAGGGAGAAGCAGGCTCCATGCAGGGAGCCTGACGTGGGACTCGATCCCGGGTCTCCAGGATCAGGCCCCGTGCTGAAGGCGGCGCTAAACCGCTGAGACACCCGGGCTGCCCTGCACCCCCTTTCCTAACTGAGGTTCTCGGCTCCCTGCCTGTGCATCAACATCAGCATGCCGGGTTGCTCAGGGCGGACATTTCTGCTTGGTTTTCTTCCAGTGAAAGATGACCAAGAGGCCGTGCTTTGCTTCTACAAAACCGCCAAGGACTGTGTCATGATGTTCACCTACACAGAGCTCCCGAGCGGGAAGTCCAACCTGACAGTCCTCAAGGAGCCAGGTGGGTACAGGCCGGCTCTGCTCCCCGGGGATCTTGGCTTCTGACATCTTCCCCTGCTCTGGGCTTGTCGCCCTTCTGTCCTCACTGCCTTTCCAAACTCCAGAAACAGGAGGGTCATCATTTCTCATAAATTCCAGGATCTGGGGCATCGGGGTGGCTCAGCAGTTGAGCATTTGCCTTTGGCTCAGGGCGTGACCCCAGGGTCCTGGGATCGAGTCCCTCGTCGGGCTCCCTGCATGGAGCCTGCTTCTCCCTCTGCCTGTGTCTCTGCCTCTCTCTGTGTCTCTCATGAATAAATAACTAAAATCTTTTAAAAAAAAGAGATTGAGACCAGGATATAAGGCGGCCCCTACCCAGCTCTGAGAGTTTGGAAGAAAGGAGGGCATACGCCTGGGGACCCACTGCTGGGTGGGGCTGGGGGGGCACAGTCTGCAGGCAAGGAGATGGAGCATTGGTCAGGCCTCAATGGTGACATTGATGATGCTGCTTCATGCCTTGGACCTAGGGAATCCGAGTTTCTAGTGTGACCCCTTTCATTCTTCTCCGGAACGGGATCAGGGTGAGGAGAAAAAGATTTGCTCCCTTCAATTTCCAGCATTGCAAACTGTTTTTCCAAATTGAGCCAGACCACATAATGTGCCCTCTCGGGGCCAGCGGCGGAGGGACCAGCCCAGGACGCATGCCTGCAAGAATGAGGCTTTGTCTTCAAGTGCTGGCTTTGCGGTTCTTTGAAAATAAGCACATTTGCTCCAAAAGGGCCCCACTAAGGGCTTACAAATGTTGGCTGGCCCCCAGCCCAGCCCTTGTGGATGCGGCTCCGGGAGGCCTCCCGCCTGCGCAGTCTGCTCCTGACACCATTTACGGGGAGGCTGTGGCCCGTCCAGTCCAGAGGAGGAGCACTGGTGCGAGGGGAGGTGCTGCTGAGCACACGCTGCACATGGCCGCCGAGGGTCTGGTCTGCTTGTTGCCGCACGGAGACCCGCTGTGTGGTTTGCAACAGGCGCCGTCCCTCCTGGACACTTCCTTTGTGCGCCTCGGAGAACACCTCTGGCCCCCTCCCCGCCAGGTCTTCCAGAAGCAATGGGAGGACCTAAGTGAGAAGAGAGGAAAGGCATTCAGTAGAGAGGCGCCCCTGTCGCACCAGTTAGGTCCCAGGTGGGGTGGGGTGGGGTGGGGTGGGGTGGGGTGGGGCCGGCACGCGCCGTCGTGCTATCCTGGTGGCCTCACTCACTCTGCCTCCTGGTCCCCTCCAGAGTGTGGGACTGCCCCCGACGCCACAACCATCCTCCTGGCCGTGGTTGGGAGCATCCTCCTGATTGGGATTGCACTCCTGGCCATCTGGAAGCTGCTGGTCACCATCCATGACCGGAGAGAGTTTGCAAAGTTCCAGAGCGAGCGATCCAGGGCCCGCTATGAAATGGTAAGCCGAGGGGATGCTGGAAGTAGGAAAAAGAGGTCAAGCTCAGAGGCGTGGTTGAGGTCACTCAAGCTTTAAGGCCCGCTACCATCTTTGCCATTCAAAGCAAAGAAACGAAACCCGAGAGGCGCCGTGCGTCCCGTTCCGGCTGCTAAGAACGCACGGCCCCCCTCAGACCCAGCTCAGGACGCTCACGGGCCAGTGGCACGTGGCGCAGCCTGGGCAGGAAGCATCTGGATGGCCCCAGGGAGCCCACAGACTCAGCAGAGGACCTCAGGTTCTTAGTCTGTTGCAGCATCTATTTGCATGAGTCTTGCCTCCCAGGCCAACCGTATGCCCCACCCTAGACACTGAGTACAGTGAGCCCCCCTGAATCCACAGGAAGTCTCTGTTAAGGTTGGAAGGGACTTCAGGGATGGGCTGCTCCAGCCCCTCATTTCAGGGATGAAGATTAGAAGCTCCAGGACCGGGAGGGTCTTTCCCAGGGCAGGGCCAGGCCTGTGGCACAGGGCGGTCACCCCCCCGCACGCTCAGGCCACTGCCGTCTGGGGTGACCGGCCAGGGAAGGGCCTCTATCCCTGAGCGGCGTCCGTTCAGACGAATGGACGCAAACACGTGCTCTTGCCTTGTGTGTTCTGTAGGCTTCCAACCCTCTGTACAGAAAGCCCATCTCTACACACTCCGTGGACTTCACCTTCAACAAGTTCAACAAATCCTACAATGGCACAGTGGACTGAGAGCCCCTTCTCCTCGGAGGGCCAGAGGGGGCTGACGACAAGTCAGAGACTGGTACGCCTGGCACGGCCACTCGACTGGATCACGGCCCCCGAGAGGGACAAGTGCACACGCCTTCCCGTGAGCCCGAGGGCCAGGAGCCCACTCCCCGCACCGGGAGGCAGCCCGTGTGCCACCTGGCCGCTGGGCCACAGCCACACCAGGCGGCCACCCCTCCGAGCCCGGGAAAAGGCCCGGGACCGCGCCACTCTCCGCTTTCCGCACCACGTCCAGCGCGTCGTCTCCAGGCACCGCTGGGAGCCCAGGTCGCCTCTCCCTTCCAGGAGGGCTGAGCCTCCAGGCTGCCCAGAGGAGAAGGCTCTTGGGGAGCGTCGGAGTGTTTAAAACCAACACACGCTCTGGCTTTTGTGTTGATCATTTTTATATGAAATAAAAAGATCGTGCATTTATGGTATCGTTCTGATTACTGCAAATGGTCTGCCCGGTATCTGTCCTTGCACAGGGGTGTGGGTGATGGGATCGTGGAGATGCCTGCCGAGGGCGCGGAGCTGCAAATGCCAGTTTCCCAACTCTGTCCGTGTTGGTTTAGTACTTTTGTAATGAAAGGGGGAAAGTTTGGGATTGAAAGTAAAGATTCAAACCAAAAGAGTGTGTGTTTGCCTGACATTCTCTGTGGCGTGCGTATTCCTGTCCAAAGTGGTCCTACGCGGTGCCCCAGTGGGGGGTGGAAAAGACTGTGTCCTTCCTCAGGGGACCCAACACAAGCCAGTCCGCTGTCCCAGACCTGGGCTCCTCGGGGTGCTCGAGGGAGAGCTGAGCCTGTGCCTTTGGACCCTCCCGGGTGTGGGGTAAAGGGCGAGCCCCGCCCTAGAGGCTGAGAACCACCCCACGGGCCTGCCTGCCCAGCCCCAGGTGCCGAGGCTGGAAATGCATTGTGCGTTCAAGACGTCTGCCCACGGGCACTGTCTACGTGGAGAACAGTTCCCTTCCAGCGCCTCCCCCAGTCAACCCCTGTATCCCAACGAGGCCCAAAGCCCAAAGCCTACTTCAGTGTTTCTTCCTGCAGGTCCCTGAGGTCCCCTCGGGTTCCCCTGAGACTGAAGGGCCCCGACCAATTCTCTGATCCTGCCCCCCAACCTCATGAGAGGCAAGTGTGAGGGAGGGGCAGTCACTCGCCCAGGGACCAGGGTGTGAGCTGATGACAAACGGGCTAGGCTGGGTCTCCGCCAGCCGCCGCGCCGGCCTCCTGGCGCCCACACACTCCTGCAGCATCTCTTCCTCTGATCAGTTTTTCTGCTCTGGGCATCACGTCAAGGCTATTAGGCTTTCATTCCAAAAAAATTTTTTTTTCATTCCAAATTTATCTGTCCTCAGCCTTGGACCGATGTCCCTTACTTCATTTTGGCGAACACCGAGACAAGGGCCTGCCTGTAAATAAGGCCTCTCACCTGCGGCCAATACACAGATTCATGCCTCATAGCCTTTATTGTAGTGGAGGCACCTGGGTGGCTCAGGCGGCTCGGGTCATGACCCCGGGGCCCGGGGATCCCCAGGCCCTGTGGTCAGGCTGCATCGGGCTCCCTGCTCAGCAGGGAGGCTGCCTCTCTCTCCCTCAAATAAATAAAACCTTAAAAAAAAAACCCACCTTGACTGTAGTAAAGCGAAATGTAAATAAATATATAAAATGGATCAACTCGTGGCTTTGAGCTAAATTGAGAAAAATACGGTTTTGGAAGAAACCGGGTTTCTCTTCTGTTTAATTGTGGGTTTCCTGGAGACAAATCATTAACATGTTCAAAGTCTTCTATTCGGGGATCCCTGGGTGGCTCAGTGGTTTAGCGCCACCTTCGGCCCAGGGTGTGACCTTGGGGTCCAGAGATCGAGTCCCACACCGGGCTCCCTGCATGGAGCCTGCTTCTCCTTCTGCCTGTGTCTCTGCCTCTCTCTCTCTTTCATGAATAAATAAATAAAAATTAAAAAAAAAAAAGTCTTTTCTAGCAGGCAGCTCTGTAAGGTGCTGAGCCGCAGTCTAAAGGCTTATCTACTCCTGGCGTCCACCCGACAGGACTTGGGAGGATCCGCTCGGGCCGCTCTCCCCAGCGGCTCCCGGTGCCCTGCTGCCCCCTGTGGGAGGCCCGGACCAGGCTGCTGGGCGGCCTCGCTCCTGAGCCTCCGACCCTGCCTTTTTCTTTCTTTCTTTTTTTTTCTTCGAAATCTGGATGATTTATTTTGTGGTAGAAATGAGAAGTGCCAGTACCATGTGCCAAGAAAGAAGGGTAATAGCATAAATCAAAAGTTACATATACAGCATTAAATGAACTTTAATACTTTAACAAATGCAGTTTCAGGAGAGAATAAAATAGAGAAGCCCAGATGAAGCATAAGTGCACAAAAATGCATTTCTTAAGGAGTCTGAGACTACATTTATGCATTTCAGTGTTACACAAAACTGAGAGGTCAGAAAACCTTTACGAGCTTTTGCTTATAGAGCAGGTTCTCCTTGCTATGGATCATCTTTGCAGCTCTGACTCTGAAAGCTGATATTCGATATGTTTAGCTAGAGGTCTTCTGATTTTATTCCCTGTTGTGATCCTTTCCTTCACCAGGACTCCCTAATAGGTGCCTAACTCATTTACTGAAGATTCAAACTGGCTTTTGATAGCATTCTAGAGTTGAATTATTTTGGCAATTTGGTCTTTAAGCTGAGAATGGATGATGTTCATATGCCCATAATCTAAAATCTTGAGTCCCCCAGTGTTCCTACAGTCAACAAACCTAAAAGACAACCTACAGAATGGGAGAAGATATTTGCAAATGACGTATCAGATAAGGGGCTAGTTTCCAAGATCTATAAAGAACTTATTAAACTCAACACCAAAGAAACAAACAACCCAATCATGAAATGGGCAAAAGACATGAAGAGAAATCTCTCAGAGGAAGACATGGACATGGCCAACATGCACATGAGAAAATGCTCTGCATCACTGGCCATCAGGGAAATACAAATCAAAACCACAATGAGATCCCACCTCACCCCAGTGAGAATGGGGAACATTAACAAGGCAGGAAACCACAAATGTTGGAGAGGATGTGGAGAAAGGGGGACCCTCCTGCACTGTTGGTGGGAATGTGAACTGGTGCAGCCACTCTGGAAAACTGTGGAGGTTCCTGAAGAGTTAAAAATAGACCTGCCCTACGACCCAGCAATTGCCCTGCTGGGGATTTACCCCAAAGATTCAGATGCAGGGAAACGCCGGGACACCTGCACCCCGATGTTCACAGCAGCAATGTCCACAATAGCCACACTGTGGAAGGAGCCTCGGTGTCCATCGAAAGATGATGGACAGAGAAGCTGTGGTCTATGGATACAGTGGGATATTCCTCAGCCATTAGGAACGACAAATACCCACCATTTGCTTCAACGTGGATGGAACTGGAGGGTATGATGCTGAGTGAAGTAAGTCAGTCGGAGAAGGACAAACAGTGTATGTTCTCCTTCATTTGGGGAACATAAATAATAGTGAAAGGGAATAGAAGGGAACCGACCCTGCCTTTGATTCTTACTTATTCCTCCCCTCGGCCCTTCGTCTATGCCAGCCCCCCCCAGCACCTCCCCCCCAGCACTGCTGGGGCTCCTCAGCACGAATAATGGAGCAGGATGTGGAGGGCGCTGTGGGGTGGCTGACCCAGCCCTTCCTGCCGCCTCTGTGGAAGCACCTGGACGTGCAGGGAGCACACGCGGGTTCCGGAAAAGCCTTTCCCCACAGCTGTTTGGAAGGATGTTAGGGAGGCGCCTGCTGGAAAGGACGTAGACAGCCCGGGGGGCTCAGCGGTTTAGCGCCGCCTCCAGCCCAGGGCCTGACCCTGGAGGCCTGGGATCGAGTCCTGCGTCGGGCTCCCTGTGAAGAGGGGCCTGCTTCTCCCTCTGCCTGTGTCTCTGCCTCTCTCTCTCTCTCTCTCTCATAAATAAATGAATGAATCTTAAAAAAAAAAAAAAAAAGATCCTGCGGGTGGGACGCCTGGGGGGCTCAGCGGTTGAGTGGCTGCCTTTGGCTCAGGGCGTGACCCCAGGGTCCTGGGATCGAGTCCCGCATCGGGCCCCCTGCGTGGAGCCTGCTTCTCCCTCTGCCTGGGTCTCTGCCTCTCTCTCTCTCTCTCATGAATAAATAAATAAAATCTTTAAAAAAAAAAAGAAAGGAAGAAGACAGCTGGGGGCTGTTTGCCTTTGTAATTCATCTATAGCGACTTAATATACGGGTCTCCAAATGGTACTTACTTTAATTGATTTTAAACGACTTTTTCTAATCGCAAAAGGAAGACATGGACAAGATGGGAGACAGAGGTATCCTAAAGACAGAATCTTTCTCATCATACCAAGCAGGGTAACCACTCTAGCTTTTTGTGTATGGCTTCAGTCTCGGTTTTTTTTTTCTATGAATATATATGTAATTTTGACCAAATTAGGATTTGTCGGACTGTCGCTCTCCTTAAAAGGACCAAGACCTTATTTGACTAGTTCTTTGTCAGACTAAAGGAAAAGCTACTCCTTTGGGGGAAGAGATGGGCTTTTAAAATCTGTTGAATTAGGATCCAAGCTTGAGGTTGATTGTCAAGAAACTCTTGGGATAGATTTCGGGTAACAGCAAACAGATGGGGAGGAGGGAGGGGAGGAAGGACCTTTCTCTCCATCGAGGATCACCTGGTAACTGGGTAGCTCCTCCCTCTCTGCGAGGGCTGCCAGGTGGAGGCTCCCCGCCAGCTTCTGGGAAAGGCGCCTGGGCCTCCGGCCACCAGCAGGCTTGGTGACGCTGCAAGGGGCAGTGGAGGACGGGAGGAGGCTGACAGCGCTCGGCTGCAACCCCGGAGGAAGTGAGGGGTGGACCCACGTGTCTGAGGCGCCGAGGGGCCCGGGACGTGGGTGCTGAGCCGCGCTGGAAACGCCACGGGCAGGGCGCATGGGGCAGTGAGGCCTTCTGGGCCCTCCGCGTGGGCCCGGGGCTGGGGAGGCCTCCTTCCGCCCCCCGCCTGGCTTCTGTCCCCCGCAGCTCAGGGCCCCCAGCATCAGGCCCCAGACCCTTGGGGGAGGGTGGGAAGGGCCTGGAGTGAGGCGGGGAGAGTCCTGTCTGCGGCGCCCTCCTGGGCTCCCACGGGCCCCCCTGCTGAGCTCGCAGCTCTGGGGCGGTTGGTGAGAAGGTCTTCAGATCCAGTTCCTTTCTCAAAAGAGCTCAGTGCTGGCAAGTTCTGCTCTTTTCTTTTGTCACGTGATGGGGCCTGCAGGATGGGGCCTGTCTGGGTATCTCAATGGTCAGGATGCTGGGACCTAAATGCAACAAGCCCTCACCCTTTCCCTCCACACAGGATTTTGGGATCCCTCTGACCCTGTCCTGCTCTGTCACTTCTTCACCATAAGGGCCTCCAGTTTTGTTGCAGAAGGTCACATCCAAACTGTAAGTAACCCTAAACCCCAACCTTTGAGGATAGGGGGCTACTTAACCTCTCTGTGTTGTGGGCCCTTTCAGCATTCTGGTAAATGCTACCGACCCCTTGTCAGAATAATGCATGTAAGTGTGTAAATGTAAACATAACCAAAAAGTCTGGACCTAAGATTCTCCATCTTAGTTTGACTCCAGGAACACCCTAGAAGGCCTGTCAGTTAAAGCTTTGTCGGTAGGCTTAGAATAGCAAACCCCTGAGTCAAAAAGCAGCCCCCCCAGCTCCCCGCCCCGCATTGGACCCTCACAATAGGCCCACCTGGTGCTCAAGGAAGGCACTTGCGCGTTTTTTACAAAGGATGACCTTGAGGTCAGCCACCCCGCGGGGTGTGAGGGCTGACAAGGGAGACCCCAGCTCAGGGCCCCCTGCTCTGGTTTGACGCTCTTTCCTCCACACCACACCTCTGCTAGCCTGGTGATCCTGGAGGCCCCAGTGTCGCAGAGGTTTAGCACCGCCTGCAGCCCGGTGTGTGATCCCGGAGACCCGGGATCAAGTCCCACGTTGGGCTCCCTGCATGGAGCCTGCTTCTCCCTCTGCCCGTGTCTCTGCCTCTCTCTCTCTCTCTCTCTCTCTCTGAATAAATAAATAAAATCTTAAAAAAAAAAAAAAAAAAGAACTTCTTTTGCTATGTCCCAAAGATTTTGGACTACCATGTTTTGTCTATATGAATTTTTTTACATTCTTTTTGATTTCTTCCTTGACACAATCATTGTTTATTAGCATGTTGTTTACCCTCCATATGTGTTTTTCCCAGATTTTTCTTGCAATTGATCTCTAGTTTCATAGTCATTGTGGCTGGAGAAGATGCTTGACATGACCTAAACCTTAAATTTATTGACACTTGTTTTGTGGCCTAACCTGATGTATCCTGGATAATGTTCCATGTGCACTTGAAAAGAATGTGTATTCTGATGTTTTTGGATGGAATGTCCTATATAGGTTAGGTCCATCTAGTCTGATGTGTTATTCAAGGATATTCTTGCCTTATTAATTTTCTGCCCGGATGATGTATCCATTGATATAAGTGGGGTGTTAAAGTCCCCTACTATTATCATACTTTTGTCAATTTCTCCCTTTATGTTCATTAATGTTTACTTCATGTATTTAGGTGCTCCTAGGTTGGATGCAAAGATATTCACAATTGTTATGTCCTCTTGTTGGATTGATCCTTTTATCATTATGTAGTGCCCTTGTCTTTTATTACAATCTGTTTTAAAGTTTATTTTGTCTGACACAGGTATTACTACCCTGACTTCCTGTGCCCTCACCTCCCACCTTCCATTTGCATGTGTATTTTCACCCCTTCACTTTCAGTCTGTACGTGTCTTTAGATCTGAAGTAAGTCTCTTATAGGCAGCATACAGATATACCATATTATTTTTTTTATCCATTCAGTCATCCTTTGTCTTTTGATTGGAGCATTGGGTCCATTTACATTTAAAGTAATTATTGAGGGCAGCCATGGTGGCGCAGTGGTTTGGCGCCGCCTGCAGCCTGGGGTGTGATCCTGGAGACCTGGGATCGAGTCCCACATTGGGCTCCCTGCATGGAGCCTGCTTCTCCCTCTCCCTCTGCCTGTGTCTCTGCCTCTCTCTCTGTGTCTATGAATAAATAAATAAAATCTTAAAAAAAATAAAGTAATTATTGATAGGTATATATTTATTGCTATTTTGTTCATTGTCTTCGAGTTGTTTTTGTAGCTCTTCTCTATTCCTTTATCTCTGCTCTCTTCCCCTGTAGTTTGATGGCTTATGTTAGTGTTTTGCTTGCATTCCTTTCTCTTTATTTTAATGTGTCAACTACAGGGAGTTATGTTTGTTTCTTTAAGTAGGCTCCATGCTCAGTGTGGATCCAAATGTGAGCTCACAATCCCAAGATCAAGATTTGAACTGAGATCAAAAGTCAGGGTGCCTGGGTGGCCCAGCTGGTTAAGCATCCAATTACAGGGTTTCGATCTGTGGTTTCCATTGGGTTCATACACAGCATCTTTTTTTTTTTTTTTTTAAGATTTTATTTATTTACTCATCAAAGAAAAAGGGGGGGGCGGTACAGACACAAGCAGAGGGAGAAGCAGGCTCCATGCAGGGAGCCTGACGTGGGATTCGATCCCAGGACTCCAGGATCACACCCTGGGCCGAAGGCAGGTGCCAAACCGCTGCGCCACCCAGGGATTCCCCGTATACAGCATCTTATGCATATCGCAGTCTGCAGTGATGGTCACTTAAGTTCTAACACATTCTAAAAGTACCAAACTTCTACTTCCTCTCCATGTTCTGTGTATGTCAACTTCTACATTTTGTGCATCTCTTGACTAATTTTTATGGGTATAAATGATTTTACTACTTTGATGTTTTAACCTCTATACTGGCTTTAGTAAGTGATTAATCTACCTTTACTGTAGGTTTGCTTTTACCTGTGATTTTTTTTTCATGATTTTCCTCTAGTTATAGTCTTTTCTTTCCACTTAAAAAATCTTTAATTTTTCTTTTAAGGCTGGCTTAGTGGTGATGAACATGTTTAGCTTTTGTTTGGGAAAATCTTTATCTCTACTGGATAGAATATTGGCTATTGGGTTTTTCTTTTTCAGTACTTTAAATATATCACGCCACTCTCTTCTGGCCTGAAAAGTTTCTGCCAAAAAATCAACTGATAACCTTATGGGGTTTCCCTTGTATGTACCTGTTTTCTCTTGTGGCTTAAAAAAAAAAAAAAATCTCTATCACTTTTTTTTTTTTTCCATTTTAATTATTATGTGTCTTGGGATGGACCTCCTTGGGTTAATTTTGTTGGAGGCTCTCTGTGTTTCTTCAATCTGGATGTCTGTTGCCTTTCCCAGATTAGAGAAGTTTTCAGCTATCATTTTTTCAAATAAATTTTCTGCCCCCGTATTTCTCTTATCCTTCTGGGATCCCTATAATGTGAATGTTACTACACTTGATAGTGTCACCGAGTTCCCTTAACCTAGTCTCACTTTATTACTCACTTTTTATTTTTATTTGCTGTTCAGCTTGGTTGCTTTCCTTACTGTGTTTTCCAGATTGCTGACCCATTTTTCTGCGTCAACTAATCTGCCGTTGATTCCCTTGGGGTATTCTTTATTTCAGTTATTGAATTTTTCAGCTATGTTTTTTTTAAATATGTTCTATTTCAAAAAAATAAAAAATAAAAAAAATAAAAAAATAAATATGTTCTATTTCTTTGTTGAAGTTCTGAGTTCATATACTCTTTTCTCAAGTCCAGTGAGTATCTTTATGACTATTACTTTATCAGTCATATTGTTTATCTCTATTTCATTTAGCTCTTTTACTATGATCTTTGTCTTGTTCTTTTATTTGTAACATATTCCTGTATCTCTTCATTTTGTCTAATTCTGTTTGTTTCTATGTATTAAGTAGGCCAACTACATCTCCTGGTCTTAAAAATAGTGGGCTATGATAGAGGAGGTCATGTGGCACCCTATAGTGCAATCCCTGCCAGTCACTAGAACTAGGTGCTCCAGGGGTGTCCCCTGTGTGGGCTGCATGTGCCCTACTGTGAGCAGCTGAGCCATGGTTGCCTTCAGCCCAGCCAGCTGCACTGACCTGGTCTCTGTGGGTGCACTGGGCAGGGTTTGGTCTCCATGCTGTTGAGAGGCCTGTTTGAGGCCACTTTGGGCTCGCTGGTGAGTAGGGCTGGCAGTCAGACTTGCTGTCTGCAGTTAGCCTCTGTTACAATCTGGAGCAGGGCTTGCTCCCTGCCTGGCTAAGTGAAGGGCTCGTGTTGGTGGGCAGAGCTGGCAATCAATGTGCCTACCACAGTTCAAGCAGCCATTTCTTTGGGAGAGATCACTGAAAGCAGCCAGAGGTGAGGACCACCAAGGCTGATTCTTGGTGGAATAAGATTTTTGTCTTCCTGGTAAGCAGGGCTGGATGTGGGAGAGCTGCAGCACGTCATTAAGTGTATTCATTAGCTATCGTTGTGTAACAAACCACAGAATTCCATGGCATACAATAGTTAACCTCTATTATCCTGCTCACAGGCTTATAGACCAGTTGGCTCTCCTGTGGAAGGTTGGTGTGGGCTCCTCGCTTTTTTTTCTTACTCTTCTGAGACCTGTGGGCTAATCAAGGCATGTTCTTCTTATGCTTGTGGCAGAGGTGAAGTCAGGGTGAACAGACACAGGAGTCTGGGTTCAGAACGAGGACCCTGTCACCTCCACCCATATGCCATTGGCTAAAGTACGTTACATGGCCAAGGCTAACATCAGTGGAGTTTGAAAATATTCTCCATCTCAGACGCAAGGAACTGCTGTGTCACATGGCAAAGTGTGTGGATTCAGGGAAGGAGGGAGGATGGGACAATAATAGAATTGCCACTTTAGTTTGGGTACTTTCTATTGAATCCCGAGAGCAATGGAAGAACATGCCTGTCAAACTGAGATTGATAGGAAGGAAAACTGGCTGTTGTCTCTTATGATGATATGAAAGTCCTTTTGAAAGTTTAGAACCTAAGTTCCATAATGACAACAACAGTGATAGTCTGCTTCACTTCCTGTGTTTCATAAATACTGGTTGATTAACTGGTGAAAGAATATACATATGTAAATCTACATATAGACATAAAGGGGTAAAAAAATTGAATGTACCTACCTATATTGAAAAGGAGTAAAAAGAATATAACAAAAATACCAAGTTAGAGTCAAGAGACAGGGATTCTTATCCTTACTCTGCTTGTAATAAGCTCTTCTGAAACGTTGTGCACATCATTTCTCATTGGGCCTCAATTTCTTCATCTGTGAAATGGGGTGATTGGATTAGATGATCTCTACAGGGCTTCTGATTTCAGTTTCCTGATTTTTTCTTTTTTTTTTAATTCATGAGAGACACAGAGAGAGGCAGAGACACAGGCAGAGGGAGAAGCAGGCTCCCTGTGAGGAGCCTGATGCAGGACTTGATCCCAGGACACCGGGATCACCACCTGAGCCAAAGGCAGACACTCAACCACTGAGCCACCCTGGTGCCCCAGTTTCCTAAGATTCTAAGTCACCACTCCAACGGCTGGCAGATCCCGTATTTCCTGGCCAAATATCCCCACTGTGCCTCTGCACCACCAGCTTCACCTGATGGGCCCTTTAAGAGGCACAAGTTCGGTGCATCTTGCTCACCGGTGTGGATCTGAGTCTGAGCCTTGACGGGGTAAGACCGGGCTCAGGATTATTGGTTATGGCAGGCATCGCCTCTCAGGGCCTACAGTCTGCTACTAGTCTGATTCATTTTTTTGGGTAAATCTTTATCCTTGAAGTTCAATAATTTTTACAACATATGCCTAAGTCTATGCCTTTGTCCCTAACTCCTGCCTAGAATGTAGCGGGCTCTTTTACTCTGCAAACTCAAGTTGTTTTTTTTTTTTTTCCAAACTAGAAATTGTCAGTTATTCCTAAAATGATTTCCTCTCCTCCCAGAATGTCATCTTTTATTCATGCATCTGTCCTCTGAGGCGCTCATCTACTCCCTTACTATTTCCATTTCCTTGTCTCTGTTCTGAATTTTGAGGATTTCTGCCACTTGATCTTCCAGCCCACGCAGGTGGTTCTCAGTATTATCATACCATCTTTAATTTTTGCATCACACTTTCAAATTCAAAACTAAAATTATTGAAGTGCTCCCAAAACGTGGGTCTTGTTATTTTGGTCTCTGAAGTGTGATGCTTCCTGTGGCAACTCACTCTCACCAGAGGCCTTTTGCTGGGCCCCGTTCCAGGTACAGAAAATACCGCAAGAACACAAGAGTGAACCCCTGCTCTCGCGGAGCTCACACGTGTTGTGGGAGGTTTTCTCTGCTTTCCTCCCCTGCTTGCTGGATTTCCCAGAGGGGGGGCACTCTACTAGGGCAGCAAACCTATGGCTGGGTGGGAGGCCTGCACACTCGGAAGGGCCAGCACAGTAACTGAGGCTAGGCTCCATCAGAAGTCTCCGTTCCTCCCAAGCAAGGGAAATCCAGTTGACCCTCTGGTGTGTACACACACACACACACACACACACACACACACACGTGTGCCACTCCTCCCTCCCCACTATTGTTCCCTCTTCGTACCTACCTTGATGGAGACAGCACCTGGCACCTGCCCTCTTCAGAGATCCTGGCGGGCCCTGTGGTCTCGCTTCCAGGCTTTATCCCAATGAACCCAGGAACCATTTTGTTCAGAAGAGATGGGTGAACAGGAGTTGAGAGGAAGTAACATTAGAGACGCCTTCCAGGTGCCACTTTCATCCTCCGTGCCTTTTCCCAGACACCTTACCCAGCTCCAGGGGCCACGTTAGGGAGCCCTTCCTAGGGTTGACTCCCATCGGCAGGATTACGGTTGGATTGGGACTGAAACTCCGGTCTGGGTTAACCAGTGTGCAGTGACCGGTTGGCCATTCTAGGTCTATACCCCTGTGGCTCCGCAGTGAGGGGAGGAAGACCAGGGTTCTTAGGTGCCTCCAGCACTACAAACCAACTGGCTTATGCTTTACTAACTGCCTGGATACTAGACGAGGCCAGGGATGGCGTTCCCCACCCGGTGGTCTTATCCACGTTCTGGTGCCCTGTGAGGGCTGTTCCCACCTCCCTCACTAGGACAAGTTGTAATGCTCAGAGCCTGGGCTCTGTAAACACGCCCTGAGAAGGGGCTACACTATCTACCTAACGCCTCCAGAATGCTTCCATGCCGAACAGTACGCTCGTAGCTCCTGACGGCGCCAAGTTGTCTGAACCAGTTTGTGTTCCAAAGCTCTGGGAGTCCAGACCACCTGGGTTTTTGCTTAGATAAAAGGCCTGGAAAAGCACTGGGCTTATTCTCAAACATCAAAATCAGAGGAAGCACTTGCTAGAAATGTAGATTTCTAGGCTTCACCCTGAATCTGAGGCCTCTGGTGGGGCCCAGAAAGCTGCATTTTAAATGCATGGTTGGGGCCTCGGATTCCCTTCTGTCATCTAGTGGGCCCTGGAGGAGTTTCAGTAGCAGAGCAGGCCGGGCCGGCAAACTGATGTGGCCGGAGCTTAGGCTTGCGAAGGGCGGCTACAGACGGCAGCACAGGAGGGAGGCCCCAAGATGGCTCATTCCATCCCATCAGCTCCGTAGTTCTGAGCGCTTCTCAATGTGCTGGTGGAGGAAGAACGGAGCCTTCAAACGCGACTGCCCCACTGGCACACTGCACTACTCAAGCCCTTGAGCATGCAGAGTGGGGGCCGTTTCAAAATGGTCACCTTAGCTCACACTCTTCATTCCCCTCCCTCCAAGATGCTTCCTGAAAAGACAAAAAGAACTACATTCCCCTCCCTCCAAGATGCTTCCTGAAAAGACAAAAAGAACTACAAAAAGAATTGGGGTAATCTCTATCAGTACTGGAGAAGAGGAATCCTCTAGAAACTCAGACGAACCTGCGGGAAATAGTGTATTTGGGGCCAGGGGAGAGGGGCCCAAATAGTGTATTTGGGGCCAGGGGAGAGGGGCCACTCACAGGGCACATGCAGGAAGGGGGATGTCCCTGGCCCCAGCTCAGCAGAAACCCAGAACTGCTGAGAACAGTGTCAGCTCTCTTGCTGGGCTTTCTCTTTATTTCTAGTGAAGGCCGACTTCCTGGTCCATGACAGGTGCAGTAATTAGGCAGGATCCTGAGCAAACCATCAAATGGAACCTTAGATGTCTTGACTCTGCGTCTTTTTTAAGTAAATGAAAGAGCAGCTTGTCCACTTGTAATCCACGTGAGGCAATGCACCTGTGACTGGCAGCACAGGTCCACAGCTGCTGCCTCAGTGACAGAATGAGTCAGGGCACCTCACCCTTGGGTGAAATGGAAGCCAGATGCTGGCTTCAGGGTCAAGCTCCCATAGTCTGGCCCCCATCCTCCCTCTGGATATGTGGACAATACGAGTAAGCAGGAAAGGAGAATAGCTAATATGTAAATATCATTTGGGTGTCACATAAGACACAGAATAAAGGAATAAAGGACACATGAAATATTGCACCGGGTTGAGTCTTTTGAGATCTTAAAATTTTTGTGTCACAGCAATTACTCAAAAAATTTGATCTAGAGATGGGGGAAATGCTTGAATGTGAAAGTCCCAAACACACACAGAACTCTGACTGCCTAATCAACATCAGTGTCAATAAAAAACAAGAACAAAACAAATGTGAAAATGAATTTATTTCAGTAACAATGCAGTGATTACTCATCATTATTTCCTAAAGACTGCCAGAAAAAAAAAAAAAAAAAGACTGCCAGAAATCCAGAAGTCGCTCCGACACAGAGCCCATGAAAGAATGCAATCCACTAAGTGCTGCTTACTGTTTCAGGCCGGTGCATCTCAGGAGACAATGTAGCTTCGAGGTCTTCACAAAAAGGTATCCAACACACTCAAATACCGAGTCTACTCAAATAAGCTTCCCAGGCAGCTTTTCGGTACAACTCAGCTGCTTCCAGACGATTAAATGATGTTATTATGCCCCGGCCTACAATGATGATATCAGAACCTCGTTTGCCAATAACTTCCTGTGGGCTATTGTACTGCTGGCCAAGATTATCCCCTGCAAAAACACAAAAGTCACTCTTTAACACAATAGAAAAAAAAAAAAATCAAGAAACCAAACAACTACTTTTCTGAAAAAGTATCTAACTAGCTCTAAATAAGTATGTGCCATTGCTCTCCACGCTGCTCCTGGAGAGCAAGTGATTAAAAGCAAGTGAAGGGACTCCTTGGCTGCGCGAGAGACCCTCCTCGCCAACGTCAAATTTTAGAGCATTTATAGTTAAGAGTATCAAAACCCAGTAAATCTCTTATGTTGCCAGGAAAGGTTATTACCAAAAAAACAAAAACCAATAAAAACTGGCCTCACCACCAAACACAATTATAGTACACATCTCAGAATCACTGTGACACGGTTGGAAAATTCCTCACAAACCTCCAACCTGACCACAACCATAGCCCCATCAAGTACTCGGGACTATATACAAACCCTAATCCTTAATTTTGACTTCCTATACTCTATCATATTTAATTAAATAACTTGTTTAATCGAAGTATAAAAAGTATGCATAATTCAGCTGCATGTCATAATGATTTGATATTTTTACACATTAGGAACTGGTCTCTAAGAAAAGTCATTACCCTGTCACCTCACAAACTTATTTCCATGTTGATTATGTTCCCTATACTGTATATTACATCCTCATGGCTTATTTTATAACTAGAAGTCTGTATCTCTTAATCCTCTTCACCTGTTCTGCCCATTCCCCAACTCCTTCCCCAAATGATAACCAACACTTTGTTTCCTGTACCTAGGAGTCTGTTTCTTTTTCTTTTTTAGATTCCAGTATAAATGAAATTGTAAGGTATTGGTCTTTGACTTATTTTACTTGGCATAATACCCTCTGGGTTCATCCACGTTGTCACAAATGACAAGATTTCACCGTTTTTTTAATGGCTGAGTAACATTCCATTATGTGACATATTCCACATCTTTCTCCATTTATCTATTAATGGATACTCGGGCTGCTTCCATAGCTTGGCTATTGTAAATAATGCTGCAATGAACATATGGGTGCATATACATCTTCAAATTGGTAGGTTTTTTTCTTCTAGTAAAATACCCAGAACTGGAATTGCTGATCGTAGGACAGTTCTACTTTTAATTTTTTGAGAAGCCAGGACTGTTTTCCACAGTGGCTGTATCAATTTGCATTCCTATGCAACACTAAGAGACCACGGTTCCTTCTTCACATCCTTGTGAACACTTGTTATTTCTTGTCTTTTTGACACTAACCACTCCGATTGGTGTGAGGTGATATCTCATTGTGGTTTTGCTTTGTATTTTCTTTGATTATTAGTGATGTTGAGTGTCTTTTCATGTACCTGTTGGTCTTCTGCATGTCTCCTTTGGAAATAGGTCTATTGAAGACCTCATTTTTTTTTTAATCCAGGGCATTTTTTAAAAAAATAAAATGCATAAGTTCTTTATGTATTTTGGATATTAACCTTTTATCCTGATGTGATGTATTATTTGCAAATTCCTTCTCTCATTCAATGCGTGCCTTTTCCTTTATTTGATGGCTTCCTTTGCTGTGCAAAAGCACAGTTTGATGTAGCCCCAATATTTTAATTTATGTTGCCCTTGCCTATGGAGACCAATCCAAAAAATATTGCTAAAAAGTAATATAAAAGAGCTTAACTGCTTATGTTTTCTTCTAGGAGTTTTGTAACTTCAGGTCTCACATTCAAATTTGAATATAGGGCAGCCCGGTGGCTCAGCGGTTTAGCGCCACCTGCAGTCCAGGTCGAGATCCTGGAGACCCAGGATCGAGTCCCATGTCGGGCTTCCTGTATGAAGCCTGCTTCTCCCTCTGCCTGTGTCTCTGCCTCTCTGTGTGTCTCTCATAAATAAGTAAGATCTTTAAAAAAATTTAATATATTTTGAATTTATTTTTGCATATGATGTAAGAAGTGTTCCAGTTTTCCCAACACCATTTGTTAAAGAAACTGTCTTTTTCCCATTGTACACTTGTCTCATATAAAAGGGTTTATCTTAGGTCTCTCTGTTCTACTCCATTGACCTATGTGTCTGTTTCCATGTCAAATCCATATTACTTCAATTACTATAGCTTTGTTGTTATAGTTTGAAATCAGGGAGTACAATACTTCCAGCTTTGTTCCTCTTCAAGACTTTTTTTTTTTTTTAAAGATTTTATTTATTTATTCATGATAAATACCAACAAAACAGGGCTGCCCCTGTTTTGACTATTTGAGGTCTTTTTGATTCTATATAAATTTTAGGATTTTTTGTTCTAGTTCTGTAAAAAAAAAAAAAAAAAGAAAAAAGAAAAAGTCATTGTTATTTTAATGGAGATTGCATTGAATCTATAGATTGCTTTGGGTAATACCGACGCTTTATAATTCTTTCAATCCATCAGCACAGAATACTTTTCTATATATTTGTATCTTCAATTTCTTTCATCAATGTCTTAATAGTTTTCAGAGTACAGGTCTTTCACTTCCTTGGTTAGATTTATTCCTTGGTGTTTTATTCCTTTGGACGCAATTGTAAATGGGTGTTCTCTCTGTGATAGCTTATCGTTAGTGCATAGTAACATAACTAATTTCTGTATGTTTATTTTGTAACCTGCAAACTCTACTGAATTCATTTATTCTAATAGTTTTATTAATAGACTCTTTAGGGTTTCCTGTAGAGATATATCTCATTTTACTGCACTTCACAGAAATTTTTTTTTCCCTTCAAATTGAAGGTTTGTGGCAACCTTGCATTCAGGAAGTCTACTGGTCTCATTTTTCCACTAGCTTCTGCTTACTTTTTATCTCTATCACATGTTGGTACTTTTCCTATTTCAAACTTTTACATTATTGTTCTATTAGTTAATCTGTGATTAGTGATCTTTGTTACTAATTTTATTGTTTGGGGGCACAATAGCCTGTGCCCATGTAAGATGGTGAACTTAATAAATATGTGTGTTCTGATTTGTTCCATCACCAGCCAGCTCTCTCCTCTGGTCCCTTCCTACTCCCTGAGACACAGCAATACCGAAATTAGGCCAATTAAATAACTGTAGGTGTCCAAGTCAAAGGAAGAATCACATGTCTCTCACTTTGAATAAAAAACTAGAGATGATTAAGCTTAGTAAGAAAAAGGCATACTGAAAAAGCCAAGACAGGCTGAAAATTAGTCCTCTTGCACCAAACAACAAAGCTGTGAATGCAAAGAAAAAGTTCTTGAAGGAAATTAAAAGTGCTACTCTACTGAACTCTAATACCACCTTATTGCTGATGTGGAGAAAAATCTTAGTGGTCTGGATAGAAAAACCAACTATAACACTTTCTTAAGCCAAAGCCTAATCCAGAGCGAGGCCCTAACTCCCTTCAATTCTATGAAGGCTGAGGGACACCTGGGTGGCTCAGTGGTTGAGTGCCTGCCTTCAGCCCAGGGCGTGATCCTGGGTCTAGGATCAAGTCCCATATTGGGCTTCCTGCGGGGACCCTGCTTCTCTTTCTGCCTATGTCTCTGCCTCTCACTCTATCTCTCCCATGAATAAATAGAATCTTAAAAAAAAAAAAAAAAAAAAGGTTTAAGGAAAGAAACTATCTCTAACATAAAAGTAGAAGGTAGGGGCACCTGGGTGGTGCAGTCAGTTGAATGTCTGACTCTTGGTTTCAGCTCAGATGATCTCAGGGTCTTGAGATCAAGCCCTGTGTCAGGCTGAGCTCAGTGAGCAGTCTGCTAGACTTTCGCTCTCCCTCTGTCCCTCCCCATCCTCTGTTCTCTAAAATAAATAAATAAATCTTAAAAAAAAAAAAAAAAAAAAAAAAAGAAAGTGTAAGGAGAAGCAGCCAGTGCTGATGTAGACGCTGCAGCTATCCAGAAGAAAGCTCAGATAATTCATAGAAGTGGCAACACTAAACAGAATTTCAAAGTAGATTAAACAGCCTTCTACTGAAAGATGATGCCATCTAGGATTCTCATAGCTAGAGAGAAATCGATACCTGGCTTCAAAGAACAGGCTGACCCTCTTTTGGTGAGTGTTGATGCTGTTTGTGACTTTAAGCTGAAGCCAATGCTTATATACCATTTCAAAAAATCCTAGGGTTCTAAAGAATTATGCTAACTCTACTCTGCCTATGCTCTATAAATGTAACAGCAAAGCCTGGATGACAGCACATTTGTTTACAACATGGTTCACTGGCTATTTTAAGTCCACTGTGGACACCTAGTGCTCAGATTGATTCCTTTCCAAATATTACTGCTTACTACAATGTACCTGCTTACCCAAGAGCTCTGCTGGAGATGTAGATTAATGCTGTCATGCCTGCTAATACAACATCGATTCTGCAGGCCATAGCAGTAATTTCAAATTTCAAGTCTTTTTTTTTTTTTTTTAAAGATTTTATTTATTTATTCATGATAGACATAGGGGGAGAGAGAGGCAGAGACACAGGCAGAGGGAGAAGCAGGCTCCATGCAGGAGCCTGATGTGGGACTTGATCCGGGGACTCCAGGATCACACCCTGGGCCAAAGGCAGGTGCTAAACTGCTGAGCCACCCAGGGATCCCCCTCAAGTCTTTATTATTTAAGAAATACGTCTCATGGGGGCACCTGGGTGGCTCAGTCAGTTAAGCATCCAACTCAGGACTTCAGTTCAGGTCATGTTCATGGGTCTTGAGATGGAGCCTGCATCAGGCTTCATGCTCAGCGGGGAGTCTGCTTGAAGATTCTCTCCCTCTGTCCCTCCCCCAACTCTCTCTCTCAGGTACGCATGTGCACTCTCTCTAAAATAAATAAAGAAATCTTAAAAAAAAAAAATCTTGTAAAGCTATAGCTGCCACAGACTGTGATTCCTCTGATAGGTCTGGGTGGGAAGGGATAGGAAGAGGTCAAAATATCAGCATTAGCAGGAAGAGTTTGGAAGTTGCTTCCTGCCCTCATGGATAATTTGAGGGGTTCAAGATTTTAGTGGAAGAAGTAAGTGCAGATGTGGGGGAAACAGCAAGAGAACTAGAATTAGAAGTCAGGCCTGAAGATGTGACTAGATTGCTGCAATCTCATGATAAAACTTAAATGGATGAGGAGATGCTTCATATGAATGAGGACAGAAAGTGGTTTCTTAAGATGGTATCTACTGGTCAAGGTGCCATAAAGACTGTTGAAATGACAACAAAGGATTCAGAATATTACCTAAACTTAGTTGATAAAGCAGTGAAGGGTCATGAGTTCAGGCCCTGTGTTGGGCTCCACAGTGGATGTGGAGCCTACTTTAAAAAAAAAAAAAAAAGCTGTCAAACAGCACTGCATACTATAGAGAAATTGTTCATGAAAGAGTCCCTCGTACAACACACTTCATTGTTGACTTATTTTTTTAAAATTGCCAAAGCTGCCCCAATCTTCAGCAATCACCACCATGATCAGTCAGCAGCCTTCAAAACTGAGGCAAAATCTTCCACCAGCAAAAAGATTACAACTTGCTGAAACTCAGATGATGGTTAGCATTTCTTAGCAATAAAATATTTTTTAATGAAGATATGTACTTTGTTTTTGACATAAAGCTACTCAACACTCTACAGTATAAAATACTCTATAGTATAAAAACACAACTTTTATATACACTGTGAAACCAAAAGATTCACTTGACTTGCTTTATTGGAATATTTACTGCAGTGGTCTGGTACTGGAGCTGCAGTATCTCTGAGGTGTTCCTGTGTATAGTATCATGCCATCTGCAACCACTGAGTTTTACTTTGTCCTAATTTGGACGCTTTTTATTTTTCTTGCCTAAATGCAGTTGGTGGACTTCCAATGCTTAATAAGTTTTTAAATTAGGTATAATTGACATATAACATTAGTTTCAGGTGTTATGACAATGATTTGGTATTTGTACACATTGCCAACTCACCACAGTAAGTCTAGTTGACAGCTATCACCTTGAGTAATTACAAATCTTCGTGTGATGAGAACTTTTAAGACTTTTACTCTCTTAGCAACTTTCCAATACGCAATACAGTATTATTTATAGTCACCATGCTTTACGTTACCATCCCTGTAATTTATTTTTAACAAACTATGCACCTTTTGACACCTATAAACTTGTTTTGTTTTTAGATTCTACATACAAGTGAGATCATGTGGTAGTTGTCATTCTCTGGCTTATTTAACAGCATAATGGCCTCAAATGTTGGAAATAGGAAGATTTTATTATTTTTATGTCATAATATTCCATTGTGCGTGTATATATATAATAGTATATAAAATACATATATATAATAGTATATACGCACAGTATAAGCACATATATGTATATATCTTTATTCATCCACTGATGGACACTGAGGTTGTTTCCAGACTGTAGCTATTAAAAATATTGCTGCAATGAATACAGAGGTGCTTGTATCATTTTGAGTTAGTGTTTTTGTTTTCCTTGGTTTAACATCCAGAAGTGAAATTACTGGGTCATATAATTTTAATTTTTTGAGGAAGCTTTACACTGTATTCTGTATTAGCTGTGTCAATTTACATTCCTGGCAACAGTGTACAAGGGTTCCCTTTTCTCCACAGCCTTGCCAACACTTCTTTTTAATAATGGCCAATCTGACAGGTGTGAGGTGATATCTCACTGTGGTTTTGATTTGCATTTCCCTGATGATCAGCGATGTTTAGCAACTTTTCCTGTGCCTGTTGGCCATCTGTATGTCTTCTTTGTAAAATGTCTTTTCAGATCTTCTGCCTATTGGTTAATTGGATTGCTATTTTCTTGGCTACTGAGGTATATATACATCCTTAGTGTATATTTTTGGTATTAGCCCCTTATCAAATAGGATTAACAAATATTTCCTCCCATTTAGTAGGTTGCCTTTTAATTTTGTTGATGGGTTTCCTTTGCTGTGCAGAATGTTTTTAATTTGATATAGCTCCTTTGTGTATTTTTTGCTTCTGTTGCTTTTAGTTTTGGTCAGATTCAAAAAAATCACTGCCAAAACTGGTGTCAAGGACCTTACCCACCTGTTTTCTTCTAGTTTTATAGCTTCAAGCCTTATTTCAAGTCTTTAATAACCTACTTTGTATTAAATTCTGTGTAGGGTGTAAGTGACACAGTTTGCTTCTTTTGCCTGTTTTTCCAACACTGTTTTATTGAAGAGACTGTCCTTTCCCCATTGTATATTCTTAGGTCCTTTATCATAAATTAGTTGACCATATATGGATGGGTTTATTTCTGGGCTTGCTACTGTGTTCCACTGATCTATGTCTTTTATTTTTTATTTTTATTTTTTTAGATTTTATTTATTTATTCATGAGAGACACAGAGAGGGACAGACATAGGCAGAGGGAGAAGCAGGCTCCCCAGGGAGAGCCTGATGTGGGACTCGATCCCAGGACCCCAGGACCATGACCTAGGCCAAGGCAGATGCTCAACCCCTGAGCCGCCCAGGTGCCCCTCTGTATGTTTTTATTTCACTACTGTTTTGATTACTATAGCTTTGTAATTATAGTTTGAAATCACAGAGTGTAATGCCTCTAATTTTGTTGTTCTTTCTGAAGACTGGTTTGGCTATTTGCGGTCTTTTTTGAATCCATACAAATGTTAGAATAGTTTGTTCTGTTTCAGTGAAAAATCCCACTGGAATTTTTATAGGGAATACACGGACTATTTTTAGTAGTATGGACATTTTAACATTAGGTCTTTCAATCCATGAACATGAGCATCTTCCCATTTATTCGTGTCATCTTCAATTCTTTCATCAAAGTCTTCCTCTGGTTAAATTTATTCCTACATATTTTTTTTAATGCCACCGTAAAATGTGATTATCTTAATTTCTCTTTCTGATAGTATGATTTTTTTTTTTTTTTTTTTTTAGATTTAGCAGAGGGAGAAGCAGGCTTCCTGTAAGGAGCCCAATATGGGACTAGATCCCGGACCCTGGGATCAGGCCCTGAGTCAAAGGCAGACGCTCAACTGCTAAGCACCCAGGTGTCCCTCAAGTGCATAGAAACGCAACAGATTTCGTATCCTGCAACTTGACTGAATTTTTTGGTGGAGTCTTTCAGGGTTTGCTATATAATATATACTCTCCAAACAGTGACAGTTTTATATCTTCATTTCCAATTTGGATGGCTTTTGTTTCTTTTTCTTGACTAAAGTCTGGGGCTAGGACTTCTAGTACCATGAAATAAAAGTGATGAGAGTGGGCAACCTTGTCTTGTTCCTGATCCCAGAAGAAAAGCTTTTATCTTTTTATTGCTGAGTATGATGTTAGCTGTGGGCTTTTCATACATGGCCTTTATTATGTTGAGGTATGTTCTCTCTACACTCACTTTAAGTCATTATCATAAATGGATACTGAATTTTGTCAAATGCTCTTTCTGCATGTGTTGACATGATTATATGATTTTTTAATTTTGTTAATGTGGTATATCACATTGATTTGTAGAACTTGAACCATACCTGTACCCCTGGAATTAATCCCAATCATGGTGCACGATCCTCTTTTTAAAAAATATTTTAATTTATTTTAGAGACAGAGAAAGACAGCCACACACACATAGGGTAGAAGGAAGTAGACTTCCTGCTGAGTGTGGAGCCCAACATGGGGCTTGATCCCATGAACCATGATATCACGACCTGCTGAAACCAAGAGCTGGATGTCCAACTAACTGAGCTACCCAGGCACCCTGGTGCATGATCCTTTTAAGGTATCACTGTATTCAGTTTGCTATTTTGTCGAGGATTTTTGCATCTGGATATACTGGCTTATAATTTTCTCTTCTTGTGGCATTCCTGGTTTTTTTTTTTTTTTTTTTAATTTATTTATTGAGAGAGAGAGAGAGAGAGAGACCAGAGACACAGGCAGAGGGAGAAGCAGGCTCCATGCCGGGAGCCCCATGTGGGACTCGATCCGGGGTCTCCAGGATTGCGCCTTGGGCCAAAGGCAGGCGCCAAACCACTGAGCCACCCAGGGATCCCTCCTGTTTGGTTTTGGTATCAGGTTTATTTTGGGGCCTAACACACTATCTACCCTAAAGAATTTCCCATGTGCACTTGAGAAGTATATTCTATTACTTTCGGATGGAATATTCCATATATACATTAAGTCCATCTGGTCTAATGTGTTGTTTAAGGCTGATGTTCCTTTACTGGTTTTCTATTTGGATAATCTATCTATTGATGTAAGTGAGGTATTAAAATTCTGTACTATTCTTGTATTACTATCGCTCCCTTTAGGACAGTTGATGTTTTCTTTATATATTTAGGTGTGCGTATGTTAGGTGCAAAAAGATTTACAAATGTTACATCCTCTTGTTGGCCTGACTCCCTTATATTATGTAATAATGTCATTGTCTCTTATTGCAGGCTTTGTTTGAAAGTCTATTTGGGGACGCCTGGGTGGCTCAGTGGTTTAGTGCCTGCCTTTGGCCCAGGGCATGATCCTGGGGTCCCAGGATCAAGTCCCACATCAGGCTCCCTGCGTGGAGCCTGCTCCTCCCTCTGCCTATGTCTCTGCCTCTCTCATGAATAAATAAATAAAATCTTAAAAAAAAAAAAAAAAAAGTCTATTTGGTCTGATAAAGGTCTATTTCTTCTGGTGTTCACCTGCACGGAATATCTTTCCTATCTCTTCACTTGTAGTCTATGTATGAAGTGTGAGTTCTTATACTTTGCTTACATCTGAAGTCAGTCTCTTGTAGGCAGCATATGGAGAGGTCTGGTTTTTCAAAGCCATTCAGCTCCTGTCTTTTGATTGGAGAATTTAGTCCACTTAATTAGTTAGGTATGTACTTATCACCATTTTGTTAAATTGTTTCCTGGCTATTTTATGGTTGCTCTGTTCTCTTGCTCTCTTCCTTTGTGGTTTGATGACTTTAATTGGTATATCTGGATTTCTTTATCTTGTGCATCTACTAAAGGATTTTGTTTTGTTGGTACCATAAGGCTCACATGTAACAGCTTACATCTATTTTAAGTTGATAACAAATGTTTAACAACATTCTAAAGCTCTACATTTTTCTCCCTCTCCATCTTTTACATTTTCTTTTTAAAAAATATTTACTTATTATTTATTGTTTATTTATTTATTATTCAGAGAGAGAGAGAGAAGCGGGCTCCATGCAGGGAGCCTGACGTGGGACTCAATCCCAGGTCTCCAGGATCACACCCTGGGCTGAAGGTGGCGCTAAACCGCTAAGCCACCGGGGCTGCCCCCTTTTACATTTTCAGTATCACATTTTATACCTGTCTTACAACATATCCTTTATTTTTTGTAGTTACAATTATTTTTATTACTTTTGTCTTTTAACTTAGAAAGGTCTAATCTGCTACCTTTACTATATATTTACCCTTCAGTGAGATTTGTTTTTCTATGTTTTATTCTAATTAGCATCTTTGTTTCAGCTTAAAGAAGTCCCTTTAATAATTGTAAGGCTGGTTTTGTGATGATGAACTCCTCCCTCAGCTTTTGCTGTTCTCTAAAACTCTTTACACCTTTCAATTCCAAACTTAGTTGAGTAGAGTTCTTTGTTGGAAGGTTTTTCTTTGAGCACTCTGAATATATTTCACCACTCTCTTCTGGCCTGTTTCTGCTAAAAAAAAAAACCCGGTAAGTCTTACTGGGGTTCCCTTGTATACATACAAGGGGGTTTTTTGCTTTTGCTGCTTTTAAGTGTCTCTCCTTGCTTTAACTTTTGACATTTTATTTTTTCTCCAAGTTTTAAAATTCCAGCTAGTAAACATACAGGACAATTGACATTTTGTGTCTTGCTGTGGATTCTTTAGATCTTTTTTGGAACTTTCGGGGCTGCCTGGGTCTGGATATCAGTTTCCTTCCCCGGGTTAGGGAAGTTTTCAGCCATTACTTCTTACACTAATATTTCTGTCCCTTTCTGTCTTCATTTTGGGACCTCTGTAATGTGAATGTCAGTTCACTTAATGCTGTCCATAAGCTATCTTCACTTTTTTCATCTTGCTGCTCTGATTGGGTGAGTTCCCCTACCTTGTCATCAAGTTCACTGATCCTTCTGCTTCATATAGTTTGTGTTTTTAAAAAAGATTTTATTCATTCATTCATACATACATACATACATACATTCATGAGAGACAGGGAGAAGCAGGCTCCCTGTGGTGAACCTGATGCGGGACTCCATCCCAGGATCCTGGGATCACTGCCCTGAGCCAAAGGCAGATGCTCTCCCCCTGAGCCCCACCCAGGTGCCCCTAGTTTGTGTATTTTTCAATTATTATATTCCTCAGCTCTGGGACTTCAATTTAGTATTTTCTTATATTTTCTTTTCTGTTGAAATTCTCACCGTGTTCATCCATTTTTCTCCTGAGTTTGGTGAGCATCTTTAGGACTATTACTTTGAACTCTTTATCAGGTATGTCATTACTTTTTCTGAGGTTGTATGTGTCTTCTTACATTGGGAATATAAAGCCTTTTGTTTCTTCGTTTTGCCTGTTGCTTATTGGTTTTTATACATTAGATGAAATAACCACCTCTCCCAGTCTTGAAAAAATGGCCTTGCAGAGTAGATAAAATTTATCATTCAAACCTGCCTTAGTTCTCAGATGTCTTTGTAATTGTTCAAGCAATCTATTATATTTTTTAATGGCTCCCAGCAGTTGGAAGTATGCCAACACTTGTCAGTGTCCCAATCAGCAACTAGATTCAGGCTGACTGGAAGCCAGACCCTCAGGCAAGAGCTTTTAAAATCAAATATATATAGTTCTGTGCAATCAAAAGCATAAGCCCTATTGGCCATTGGCCACCAGAACCAGGTTATTTGGAGGTATCTCCCCAGTGGCAGTAGCAAAAATCAGGGCCCCAGATGAACATCAAGACTATTTTTTGGGAGATACTGGCAAGCTGTGATGAGGGAGAGTGTAAAGATGGTGTCTGCCAGCTTTGTTCCTGAAAACAGCTCTGTAGGTCCCAGGTATGTGCCAAACCTAAAGCCTGACCTCAGTCTCAAGCTCCCAAACAAGCAAATATGCCTCTTTCATAGAAAGACTGGTAGTGGTTGCCTGCCAAGAACTGTTGCTCTGTTAATAGTTCCATGGGACCCAAGACCATAAGCTCCTCTGGCCTCCAAAGCTAAGTGAATAGGGGATGTCCCCTGGGCAGCTGTAAAACTCGGGACACCAGCTATGAATAAAAACTCCTTTTTGGATAATACTGGTACTATGGACTGTGGCAGGGGTAGAGCATGAAGATTAAATGTGTGTGTGAAATTAGGTGCCTGCTCCCCATGCCAGCACTTTATTACTACTTCTGAGCTGGGACTTAGAGAGTGAGTCCAAGTATATGAGCCCTTTAAGAGAGTATGGATAGAAGCCCTGTTGGTTTTCCAAAGCTGGGAGTACTTGATGTGCAGTTCAACCCTTTCACTCTTTGATTTCCCCCACCCACCCTTTTCTAAAAAAATGATTTTACTATTTGAGAGTCATGGAGATATTGAGAAAGCGCAGGAGGAGGACCCTGGGATCATGACCTGAGCCACTCAGGCGCGCCTTGACTTGCAAGTCAGCTTTACAGTGAGACTGTGTCCCAGCCTTTCCTCCCCACTCTGATGTGGTTTTCTTCCAATCTCCCAAATGTACAGTCCTTGCTCAGCCAGACTTTAGGTTTTTTTTTTTTCCCCAGAGAAAATGTCCCGTAAATAGCTGCCATTTCTGTGTCCGCAGGAGGAGGTGAGTTCAGGATTTTCTTATATTACCATTTTGTACCAGAGCCCCACATTTTCCTTTTAAAATTCTGTTGCTCATTTTTCAAATTTAAGATACTTTAAATACTCCTACAAGGCTAGATCCTATCTAGGCAAAAGAATTATGGGGCTTATGATGAACATTAACAGTTGTTAAGCACAGTATTAAGACATCCTGTAAACTGCATTACATACCTCATTATCTCATGTAAGTCTCTTGACAATCCTTTGAAGTCAACACTGTGATTATCCCCATTTATACTTTAAAACGACACCAATTTAAAATAACTGTCTTGTCCAAAGATACTGACTCAAAACATTCAGTGCAAATTAAAATGTCAAAGGTTGTCAAGCGCTAAGGCAGTTGTTACAAAGCCTGAGATGGGTAAGTCATTCTGCTGCAGCCTATTCTGAAGCATAGAAAATCTGTAAATGGTATAGGAAACTGCCACTATTCC
Source organism: Vulpes vulpes (assembly GCF_048418805.1). NCBI lineage: Eukaryota > Metazoa > Chordata > Mammalia > Carnivora > Canidae > Vulpes > Vulpes vulpes. The sequence continues at coordinate 125,192,494 of NC_132780.1, read as the reverse complement.
TTAACTTATCTGAATTTTCACTATACTATTAGTTTTCCTCCTGATTAACTTTTTTGAAAGATTTTATTTATTGCGGAGACTGGGTGGCTCAGTTGGTGTTGGTTAAGCATCCAACTCTTGATGTCAGCTAAGGTCATTATTGCAGGGTTGTGGGACTGTGCTCAGCACAAACGTTCACGTGTTCTCTCTCAAATATATATATATTTTTTAATTTTTAGAGAGAGCATGTAAGTAGGGGGGAAGAGAGGAAATCCAAGCAGTGTTGCTTTCTGCTTAGGCAGAAAACATCACAGAAAATAAAAGTACAGTTAAACTCCAAAAAGGTGGAAATTTCCTCAAGTATGGTTATATTATGTATATACATAATTAACCTTGAGAGAGCCAACAGGAATCTGCTAGTATTCTTGTACAGCATATTGTTCATTCCTCCAACATTTCTATTAATATTTAAGGACCATTTATGAAACACAGGGGAAAAGGTAACTCTGGAAATGCAATACAACATCAGAAATATAAACCATTCTCCAATTCAATGTGCGTTTGTGAGTATATACAAAAGGAAGGATACAAACACACCAATTGTGTGATTATCTCTAGAGAGGAAAGCTAGACTGGGGAATGAATGGTGCATTGGAGAGAGGACTAGTATAAAATCTACTTTTAACATTCTTAAAGTAACTTCTATTTCACTCAGCTAAGCAATTTTTCTTGCACAATTCAGGAAACCAAAGCCACCGAGTCCCACAGAACATTTAAAAATACGTATTTTTATAACCGGTTTACTCCCTTTACTATAGATTATATTTGTCCTGTTTTTTTAGCCACTATTACTACTTGTCTCAGACTGGTGAAAATGTTATTTTGAGAAACATGAAACACACTCAAGAATCACAATGGACATTAGCACATCATGGTTCTTCAAACCACTGGATTTTATATAGTCTAGAGCATTCTTCCTTGATCACAGAATGCGTCTTATGGCAGCATATTCAGAATATTAGGAAAGATTATTACAGTTCTAGATGAACAAGCTTTCTCTTTAGCAACTTTGTAATAACACAAAATTTTACTGCCTGTAAAGGAGCATTTTGGAAAAACCACGACCAATAAACATATTTACCTCCTGCTTCTAACTGAACTCCTGGAGTCAAATGAAGAAATTCTGGCTTCATGCTTACTCGGGAGCCGGAAATAAAACCAACCACAAATTCAGAATGCTCCTCTGCCATTCTAACCTAAAAGGAATGTAATAGGACAGATTACAAGTAGTTAATTACAGTGAATAATAGTTCTATAAGTAAAATATCAACTCAGGTAACTATTTTACACATGTCTTTCATATCTAAAACAGGTAATCTTAGGGCAACCCAGGTGGCTCTCAGCAGTTTAGTGCCATCTTCAGCCCAGGGCATGATCCTGAAGACCCGGGATCGAGTCCGTCAGGCTCCCTGCGTGGAGCCTGCTTCTCCCTCTGCCTCTCCCTCTCTGTGTGTCTCTATGAATAAATAAATAAAACAGGTAATCTTAAATAAGAATCTAGATACATCACCCATTATCACCCTTCTCCCAATTAATCATACCTTAAAAACATTAAAGAATCCTATACTGTGTGCATCTAAAATTGAGATGCTGAATAATAATGCTTGGGAACCTACCTGCTTCTGAAGAGGGTATGTGGAGGGTACTCTAAAATACATTAATAATGGTATGAAACTAAACTGAAGACTTACTGCCTACACCTCCACAGGGTACTACACTATACCCGAACACCTACCATATAAAAATAGCTATGTCGTCAAGACCTAGAGAAATCTCACATTTTACTATATTCCTTTCTTTAACACTTGCCAATAACTTATCTCCACTATTTCCATTCCTTCTCCTCACATTTATAGAAGTTTCCCTAGAAGGCTGTCTTTCATGAACCTCCTACTGTTCTATTTGTGCTGCCAAGTATTAGCACTGACTCATGGACTGTCTATGAGATCTGGGAAATCACATTTACAGTCAATTTAGGGGTAGGGTTAAAACCTAGCCCCATGGCCATGTGATTTCTTCATAGCTCCACAGAGAATATTTGAATATAAAAATTTTTTTTCATGTAAAAATTAACATTAAAATTCCTATTACTTTTAAAAGTAAATCTGTAAAGTAACTTTTTAACTAGATAATTATCCATCTCATTTTATTCTGCTGTGCAGGTGTTAACATATATGCATTATAGGAACTTTTAATAATGGGGGGGTTACTGAAGAAAACACTATGTCAGAACTCTAGAGTTTTCTCACACAATACCAATCAAGAGCAAAGACTTAAAAAACATTAGGCTGTTGTGATGAGAATATGCATCTCTGCAGACTTGGGAGATTCTGAGGAACTGCATGTCTGAAGAAGCCCTTCAATTTCAACTCATGGCAAAATGAAACAAACAAAAAACCAACTATCTAAAGACCAGGCTGACCAAACACCTGTCTCTCAATATTTGTAGCTCTTAAATGCCCACTACAAAATATAAAATGTTATTATCAGGAAACTCTAGCCATCTAGCGTTACTGTCACCCTAACAGCTGTTTTTTGGGGAGGAAAAGTTCCATAAATCTCAAATTTAAGATGTTTGCTTTCTCTGTAACTTATAGCACAACAGTCCTGGTCTTCTATCACCCCATCCCTCTGTCACTTACCGCTGCTTTAGTATAGTTGCCTGTAGCCAAGGAGCCAGCAGAGCTCATCTCTGCAATGAGTAGGCACCCCCGGTGCAAAGGCAGGCCTACTTCTCTCAAGCCTTGCACAACCCCCGAGCCTGGCACCACGTGAGCATTGACCAGATCTGCCCAAGAAGCTATTTTGAAGACTCCACCTAAAAAGTTGAAAAGAAGATAGTGGTTTTTGTTTGCAAATTGCCTTTTTTCCCCACCCCAACTCTCAAGTAATCTCATAATAACATGCTAATGAGACAGTGAAGTCCCTGGAGAACTGCAGTGATTACCTGGTGATCTATGGGTTCATCTGCGAGACTGTTCACCTGGTGACTAGTTGCAAGAGCACGATGAGCAGAAAGTCTTATAATTTCTGCACTTAGTTATCAGCAACACTGATAAGACTGGTTTTCCTTGCAGGCTGAAAGCTTCTAACGGCCAATAAACCATGCAAGTAGAAATGGGACTGCAGTGGGAGATGGGCATTTGAGGTTGAAGACGCCAGCATTCTAAAATGCCTTTGAAGATGACCAGCGTTCATTCTGCAGGAATCTCTCAGCAACTTTGCCATCTCTCAAAGCTTCTACTTGTTCCTTAGGCCTCTTACTGTCAACAGGCAACTATATTCACTTTAAAAGTGGACAGCAGGGGATCCCCTGGGTGGCTCAGCGGTTTAGCTCCTGCCTTTGGCCCAGGGTGCAATCCTGGAGTCCCGGGATCAAGTCCCACATCGGGCTCCTGCATGGAGCCTGTTTCTCCCTCTGCCTGTGTGTCTGCCTCTCTCTATGTCTACCATGAATGAATGAATGAATAAATAAATCTTAAAAAAAAAAAGTGGACAGCAATACCCTTAATCGATTTCTGAAACAACTATATGCAAACCTGTAGTTTGTGTAACTCTTACATTAGCAGATAAAGCAAGCAATGTGATGATGGTGGAACACCTTAAGCACAGGAAGAAAAGTCACAGACAAATCTATCCTAAAGAGTTAAGCACAAGCACGTACTACTTTAAGAATTACTGTTATAAAAAAAAAAAAAAGAGTAACTGTTATCTACAAGATGCCTATAAAGTGTTAACCCTTCAATAGATATTTTATTCTGTTATTTAAGCAAAAAAAGCTGTCCTATACATTATGGCAGAAACTTCCATAGAACAGGTAGAAAATTAAAATTTTTTAAACCAACATATGCTCTATTTTGAGTTCCCATTTAACAACAAAAAAAGTACACCAATAAATTTTTTTTTTGCCAAAAATAAATGTTACAACTTTACACTTCTATTTCATTATTTCCTCTATCTCCAATTTTCATTTCTCAAATATTCAGAACTGTGTTCTGCCAAAGCCAACATCTGCCATTCTTGTCTGCCTAGAACCTGCATCCCCTTCTTCTGGCATCAGCACACCCATTTTCTTTGGGGAAATTACCTTTAACCACAGCTTATTTCAAAAAATTTACAGTTAACCAGAAGTGGGGCATATATCACCAAGCTAATAAAGGTATTATTCTATAACCCAGGCCTCAGTGACTAGTTTGGGGTAGGCATGAGGAATGTGCCTACCTGAGAAGGAAGTTGAGAGAAGAAAGCAGAGCTGAGATGGCAAGAAGTCCCAAAAGACTTGTACTTGAGCTCTTAGATCCAACCATCCCTGACAGACTGTTCTATGGCTGGACTTTCAGTGATGTTTCCTTTTGTTCTTCAGGCAGTTTAGGCTAAATTTGTTTTTGCAGGTCCCTAAATACTTACCTTCATACTGTTTTTTTACTGTGTTTCCTATATCTGCAAATTTCCGGTCTTCAAATATTAAGAACTCATGGCGTTTTGCCAGAGCTGTTAGCTCCTTCATCACATCCAGAGTAAAATCATTCAAAATATCTACGTGAGTCTTGAGTATGCAGATGCTGGGTCCTAAAGCATCTGCTAGCTGTAACAGCTCTCTGGACTCTGAAATATCAGCAGACAGACAAAGATTGGTCTCTTTCTTCTGCATAAGCTTGAAAAGCTTCGATGCGACTGGGTGGATCCTGGGCAGCTCTGCACGTGCACCAAAGCTGAGTTCTCTGGGAGCTTTGTTTACAGAAAGGAGTGAATCATTATGATTAGCTGCCACAAAAACATTCTCCTGAATAAATCTCTTCACTCTCTCGACCATCTCAGCATCAATTTTTTTCTGTTGCTCAAGAATCTCCAGCATTTTGGACAATGTACACACTGAGTGAAGATGGATCCCATGTGCCTGCAACTTGTCTTTGCCTCCTTGCTCTCTGTCCAGCAGCACTATGGCATCAGTGACCTTCAAGCCCTCCTTCTGAAGAACCTCAACAGTTTCTAAAACACTAGATCCACTGGTGACAACATCTTCAATGATCAAACAGGTTTCTCCTGGATTAATAGCTCCTTCTACAAGCCGCTTTGTACCTAGAAAAGAAAAAAATGCTAATTTCAATTTAAAATTATGTATTTCAGCCAACTCAAAATATATCTTGCATTATAAATTTGGCACTGAAGAGGTAGATGACCTAAATCTTATTTTCTGAAAGTCTGAGCTACTTCAGCCCTGATAAATCTTCATCAAGCCATGATTACCAGTGTTCAGTGTTCCTGTATCTGAAAATTCTCAAAGTTACATATGTAGAATATTTGCAGCAAAACTAGCAAATTCCCTTACAGAGTAATAAACACACTTAAAGTGTTCATGATCAAAATTTCAAATATGGGGTTTCTTAAAGCAAGATAATGTAGACCAAGGAAAGTTATGAAACAGTAACCCAATACAATGAACCATTCCTTTTCAAACAAGTTCATTATTCAAGATTAGTCAAACAGCAGGCCTTTTAAGGAAATAAAGAGAAAAAATATTCAGCAACCATTTAGATCCATCACTACAACTTTATGAATTATATAAGCAATGTGAGTGAATGTACTTCCTCACTCCAACTCCCACCATATACTTGCAGATAATCTACACAGACTATAGACTCATTTTCTAGTTTCCACAACCAAATCTGTCTTAAATTAGTGAGCAATTTGTCCACTGTTTGAGCTTTATCACAGGTACCATCTTTGCCTTTCCCCATTTCTTTCGTCCCCTTAAACTGGCAAACTGAACTGAACCAGCTTAGACTAGAATGTAAGACTATGACACTTATATACATAATTTCTGATCTTATTCTAAGAAATATTTTTAAAAACATAAATAAAAACAATAGCTTCTGTATGGGCAGGGATTCATACAGATAAATACTGTGCCATCGAGCAGCAAAAATACTGTTTTAAGTGGAGAATTTCAAACAAAGTATAACAAACACCCTAAATGCTTTGCCACTTAACTCATGGTCAGTCTTGTTTCAGCTACATCCCCACTTTTTCCCTCCCCTGACAATTTTTAGAAGCAAACCTTTGATGTCATGATTTTCATCACAAAAATTTTTAGAATGCATCTTGTAAAAGATAAGGACTCTATTATAAAATCTAACAAAAATACTACCACATTAACATGAAACACACACAAAAAAACATTAATTCCCCAATGTTGTCAAATTTAAAGTCAGTTCCAATATTTTCAGATTGCTTAAAAATTTTTTTTTGGTAATCTCTATCCTCAATATGGTGCTTTAACACTCAACCCCAAGGATCAAGAGTCCCATGCTCCTTTGACTGAGCCAGCCAGGTGCCCCTGGATTTTTTCTTTTTTTTTTAAGATTTTATTTGGGGATCCCTGGGTGGTTCAGGGGAATCCTTGGGTGGCTCAGCAGTTTGGTGCCTGCCTTTGGCCCAGGGCGTGATCCTGGGGTCCTGGGATGGAGTCCCACATCAGGTTCCCCACGTGGAGCCTGCTTCTCCCTCTGCCTGTGTCTCTGCCTCTCTCTCTCTCTCTCATATGAGTGAATATAATCTTAAAAAAAAGATTTTATTTATTTATTCATGAGAGACAGAGAAAGAGAGAGAGGCAGAGACGCAGGCAAAGGGAGAAGCAGGCTCCATGCAGGGAAGCCCGATGTGGGACTCGAACCCGGGACCCTAGGATCATGCCCTGGGCCGAAGGCAGAAGCTCAATCACTGAGCCACCCAGGCATCCCTGATCTGTTTTTTAAAGCAAGCTCAACAGGGCACCTGGCTGGCTCAGTTGGTTGAGAGTCTGATTTTGGCATAGGTCATGATCTCAGAGTCTTAGGATGGAGCCCCACATTTGGTTCCCTGCTCAGCGAGGAGCCTGCTTCTCCCTCTGCCCCTACTTCTCCCCCTGCTTGTGCTCACTCTCTGTCAAGTAAATACAATTTAAAAATAATAAAATATAAATAAAGCAAGTTCACGTGTATAAAACATACCTTATAACCTACTGCCAAGGACCCATGAAAATAAACCTTCCTTTAGAGAATTTTATGTGGCATTTCTCTTTATGCAATTTAGATTATAAACATACTAGGAAAAGTAGGTGTTCTTACAATATTCTGACGAGAGAAGGATTCGTTTAAAATGTTGGGTTTCATAGATAAGGTGCAAAAGAAGCGCTTTTCAACATTGTTTAGTCAATACAAAACATTTTACCCCTAGACTCTAAAGGAAAGGAAGGCGATTTACATAATAGTTAACTAATCCTAAAGGACCTATGAAGAATATTCAAGGCAACTTTGGCAAACATCAGTGCCTAGAAGAAAAAAACTATAACATTATCAGGTTACATATCAACTTAAAGCATATAATATTTTTATTTTACCATAATCCTTTGTTTCTTTCCTTCTAATAAGCATTGGAATTTGGTTGGTTGAACAGATAACTGTAGCCAATGGTAAAGCGGTATAAGGTACTCCACACACAGTGTCAAAATTGATTCCTGCATTTTGGGCAGTTTGGAATAAAATATCTGCAACCTGTAAGAAAATGAACACAAACTAAATATTATTATCTTAAATGGTATATAACTCATGTTAACATTATATTAAAGACAGTAATAAACTAATAGAAGGTAGTCTCAAACTTGATCAGAAAAGTCTGTATGCCTTTTTGTTAAATGACCTCTCTATAAAATCCAGTTACAAATATAAAAACACAAGAATGAACCCACTTGTCTAAATGACTCAGAGTCTGGGACACTTGGGTGGCTCAGCGGTTGAGCAGCTGCTTTTGACTCAGCGTGTGTTCCTGGAGTTCCCGGATCGAGTCCCACACTGGGCTCCTGCATGGAGCCTGCTTCTCCCTCTGCCTATGTCTCTGCCTCTCTCATGAATAAATAAATAAAATCTTAAAAAAAAGGGGGGGGGGTAGCCTGGGTGGCTCAGTGCTTTAGCGGCACCTTCAGCTCATGGTGTGATCCTGGAGACCCAGGATCAAGTCACATGTCAGGCTCCCTGCATGGAGCCTGCTTCTCCCTCTGCCTGTGTCTCTGCCTCTCTCTCTCTCTCTCTCTCTCTCATGAATAAATAAATAAGATCTTTAAAAAAATAAAAATAAAAAAATAAATGACTCAGGGTCTGCTCTGAGAGCACCGCAGAACGTGTTGGGGAAGGCTATGATGATGACACCAAAGACTAAGGATGGCTCCCAGTCCTCTCAGTTTCCCTTAGTAATCCATTATGATTTGACTATTTAAACCTTCCCATACACCTGGTAGCTACATTTTCTGCCTGAAAGAAGTCTTTTTTTTTTTTTTTGAAAGAAGTCTTACTGAGAAGTTTCATAAGAGAAACTAAGAGAACAATACTACTTAAATTGCATCAAAAAGAATAAAATACCTAGGAATAAATTTAACCAAAGTAAAGACCTGTACACTGAAAACTTTAGGATGCTAGTGAAAGTGAAGACAGAAATAAATGCAGTGGTATTCCCTGCATATGAATTATAAATGTCTATACTACCCAAAGCAGATACAATGCAATCCCAATTACAATGGCATTTTTTTTTTTCAGAAATAGAACAAAGAATCCTAAAATTTGTATGGAGCCTCAAAAGACCCCAAATGGCCAAAGCAGTCTTAAGAAAGATACAGCTGAGGGCATCATACTCCTTGATTTCAGACTATACTACAAAGCTAGAGTAATCAGAAGAGTGTTCTATTGGCATAAAAACAGATACATAGATCAATAGAACAGAACAGAGCCCAGAAATAAACCTATACTTTTGTGGTCTATTATGGCAAAGGAGCCAAGAACGTACATTCTTGGGAATGGGAAAAGGACAATTTTGTCAATAAACAGTGCTGGGAAAATTGGACCACTATCTTACACCACATACAAAAATTAACACAAAACAGATTAGACTTGAATGTAAGATCTGAAACTAAAAAATTCCCACAAGAAAACATAGGTGGGAAGCTCCTTGACTTAAGTCTTGGCAATGATTTTTTGGATTTGACAGCAAAACTAAAGGCAACAAAAGCAAAAATAAATAAACGGGATTACTTCCAACTAAAAGGCTTCTGTATGGTAAAAGAAACCAACAAAATGGAAAACAACAACAACAACAACAGGGTGCCTGATTGGCTCAGTTGGTTAAGTGTCTGTCTCAGGTCACGACCCCAGTCGTGTATCAGGCTCCTTCTCTGTCTCCCTCCCTTCGGTTGGGTGCTCACTCACTCTCAAATAAACGAATCTTAGAAAGGAATAAAGAAACTGACCCAAAATATTTGCAGATCATATATCTGATATGGGGCTAATATATAAAGAAGGACTCATATACCTTAATAACAATCAACCCAATTAAAACATGAGCGGAGAACCCAGACAGACATTTTTCCAGAGAAGACAAATCGCCAACACATACATGAAAAGGTGCTCAACATTACTAATTATCAGGGAAATGCAAATCAATACCAGAATGAGATTCCATTTCACCCTTGTCAGAATGGCTACCATCCAAAAGAGAAGAATAAGAAGCATCAGCAAGGATGTGGAGAAAAGGGACCCCTGTGTCCTGATGGCAGGACACTATGCACCCACTAGGAAAAACAGTATGGACGGTCTCAAAATATTAAAAATAGAACTACCTTATGACCCGGCAATTTCATTTCTTGGTATGTATCTAAAAAAACCAAACCAAACCAAAACACTGATTTTAAAAGATATGTGCACCCCTATGTTTACAACAGCATTTCCTACAACAGCCAAGATATCGAAGCAACCTGGGTGTCCTGTGTGGTACAATGGAGTATTACTCAGCCATAAAAAAAATGAGATCTTGTCATTTGTGACATGAGGAGACGCTGAGGGTATTACCCTAAGTGAAATAAGAGAAAGACAAATACTATATGATTTCACTTATATATGAAATCTAAAAAAAAACAAAAGAACAAACCAGAACTAGACTCATTCTCTAATGGCCTAGTGGTTGCCAGAAGGGAGGAGGCGGGGAAATGAGCAAAATGAGTGAAGGAGGGTGGGAGGTACAGGTTTCCAGTTATGGGAAATGAATAAATTATGAGAATTAAAGGTACAGAATAGAAAATAGTGGCAGATGGTAGCCACACTTGTGGTGAGCACAGCAGGAAGTAATTCTTCCAATCACTATGTTGTACACCTGAAACTAAAGTAACACTGTGCCCGCTATACTTCAGTTTAAAAACCATGGAACAAAAGTAAAAAGAAAAAAAAGAAACAGATTCATAGAGAGCTGGCAGTTAGCAGAGCAGAGTTGGGTGGGGAGGGGGATAGGAGACACAGCTGAAGGTGACTGAGGGTTTAAAATAAATGTCACTGGGAAGAAAAGTACAGCATAGGGAATATAGTCAATAATAATGTAGTCACTTTGTATGGTGACAGACGGTAACTACACTTATTGGGGTGAGCATTTCAAAATGCATATAATTTCAAATCACTGTATTGTACACGTAAAACTAATAAGTAGTTTACTATATATTATATATAGTATACTATACATATGTAGTATACTTCAATTAAACATTTTTTTTTTTTTTTTACTTATGATAGTCACAGAGAGAGAGAGAGAGAGAGAGAGGCAGAGACACAGGCAGAGGGAGAAGCAGGCTCCATGCACCGGGAGCCCGATGTGGGACTCGATCCCGGGTCTCCAGGATCGCGCCCTGGGCCAAAGGCAGGCGCCAAACCGCTGCGCCACCCAGGGATCCCCAATTAAACATTTTTTAAAAGGAAAAACCCTAAGGACTCCACCAAAAAACTATTAGAATAAGTGAATTCAGTAAAGCTGGAGGATACAAAATCAATATACAAGTATCTGTGGTGTTTCTCTACACAAAGTAGCAGAAAGAAATCAAGAAAATAATCTTATTTACAATAGCATCAAAAGGAATTAAATACCTAGGAATAAATTTAAGACCATTAAGACTCTGATGAAAGACACTGAAGATGACCCAAGTAAATGAAAAGATACATGATGCTCATGGATTAGTAATATTAATTCTTGCTAAAATGTCCATACTATTCAAAGGGAACTACAGATTCAATACAAACCCTATCAAAATCCTACTAGCACTTTTCACAGAACTAGAACAAATAATCCTAAAATTTATATGGAACCACAAAAGACCCAAAATAGCCAGAGAAATCCTGAGAAAAGGGATCCCTGGGTGGCTCAGCAGTTTAGCACCTGCCTTCGGCCCAGGGCGTAATCCTGGGGTCCTGGGATGAGTCCCACATCAGGCTCTCTCCATGGAGCCTGCTTCTCCCTCTGCCTGTGTCTCTGCCTCTCTCTCTGTGTCCCTCATGAATAAATAAATAAAATCTTAAAAAAAAAAAAAAAAAGACAAAGCTAGAAGTATCACAATCCCAGACTTTAAACTACAAAGCTGAAGTAACCAAAACAGTATATAGTACTGGCACAAAAAAACTGATCAATGGAACTGAGCGCCTGGAAATAAACCCACTCATATACGATCAATTAATCTACAACACAGGAGGCAAGAATATACAATGGGGAAAAAACAGCCTCTTCACTATATGGTGTTGGGAAAACTGGACAGCTATAGGCAAAAGAACTAAACCAGACTGCTTTCTTACGCCATGAACTCAAATGGATTAAAGGCCTCAATGTAAGAACTGAAACCATAAAACTCCTAAAAGAAAATATCGGCAGTAAACCCTTAAAACCTCCTCAGACACGGGCAACAACAACAACAAAAAATAAACAATTCACATACATCAAAATAAAAAGCTTTCACACAGGGAATAAAACCATCAACAAAACAGAAAGGCTGGGACGCCTGGTGGCTCAGCGGTTAAGCACATCTGCCTTCAGCTCAGGGTGTGATCCTGGAGTTCTGGGATCGAGTCCTGGGATCGATTCCCACATCAGGCTCCCTACATGGAGCCTGCTTCTCCCCTCTGCCTCTCTTTCTGTGTCTCTCATGAATTAAAAACAAACAAACAACAACAACAAAAAAAACCACACCAACCAAAAAACAGAAAGGCAACCTACTGCTTTTCTTTCTCCCATCAGTATAGGAGAAGACATCTGCAAATGACATATCCTGTAAGGGGTTAAGTCCAAAATATACAAAAAACTCACACAACACAATATCAACAGAACAAACAATCTAAAAAAATGGGCAAAGCGGGACGCCTGGGTGGCTCAGCAGCTGAGTGCCTGCCTTTGGCTCAGGGCATGATCCTGAGATCTGGGATCGAGTCTCGAATCAGGCTCCTAGCAGGGAGCCTGCTTCTCCCTCTGCCTGTGTCTCTGCCTCTCTCTTCTTTCTATCTCTCATGAATAAATAAAATCTTAAAAATAAATAAATAAAATAAAATTCATTATGCTCAGTATTCACATGTGGCTAGTGGCAACTCTACGGGATGGCACATTCAGAACCTTCAATTCAGGGTGGTCAGCAGTCCTGGCTGGTAGCTCCTTGGAAAGACCCCACCTGAGGCCCTGCCTCTTAGAGCTACTGGATCAGATCACACTGCTCAACAATATTCCCAGGTGATTCATATGTACTCAGAGATTGAGAAACACTGTGCTAGGAAGCTCTAATTTGTGTAACAGGTTTCGTTATTTTGACCAAAAAAGTGCCTCCATCAAATAGGTCTATCCTCCGGCCTTCATTTTTGCTCCCGGCCACAAAGTGCAAAATAAAATCCCCCTTTCCAAGCAACAGCACTTCCAAACATCTTAGCAGGAGCAAGAACTACTGAATTCTTTCCCCACCCGCATTTTCCTCTGCCCCCCCCCCCCCCCCCACAGTTGTTTTCTCAGAGTTAAATACACAGACCTCCTTGGACTGTTTCTGTGCTCTGGACAGTGCCCCAAACTGGGCTCCCTGGCTCTTGAAAACCATGTGTCAAAGCCTGAGGTCAACAAGCACGCTGCTCTCTGGGTCCTGATAAAAGACAGGAAACTCGACTTTTCGGTTGTGGGCCCAGTTCCTGATCTCCCACGGAAGCAAACCCTCAAAGCTTGGGCTCTATTTCTGCCCAAAGCACACATCGTGTATCTGCTTCATTAAAAAACAAAGGAAGCGAGGCGGCGCGGGACTGGCTCAGCCAGAGGAGCATGGGACTCTCGATCTTGGGGTGGTGAGTTCCGGGCCCACACTTCGGGGTGGTGGTAGTGGTTAGAGATTACTTAAAAAAAAAAAAAAAAACAAACCAAAAAAACTTTTTTTTTTCAACTTAAAAAAAAGGTCTTGCAGAATAGCGCCTGTTCACCAGCACATCCCCAGAACTTAGAAACTCTAAAATGAGTAGGGATGTGTGTGTGGGGGGTGCTCCCTGTAGGGCACCTGCCTTCCTTCCACCCAGGGCGATCCTGGAGTCCCCCGGGGCGAGTCTTGCATGGGGCTCCCCACATCAAGCCTGCTTCTCCCTCTGCCTGTGTCTCTGCCTCTCTCTCTCATGAATAAATAAAATCTTAAAAAAGCAAAAAAAAAAAAAAGAAAAGAAAAGAAAAAAAAAAGGTACATTCCAAACAGAAAGAAAAACTTAAAAAACCTCCCCGGTTCCCTTAAGATCTAAGTCATTCAGCCTCCTACATACTAAAAACAGGAGATCAAATGTGTAACTTTCAAAAATAAATCCATATTGAATTGCTAAATAAAATAAAATATAATAAACAAATAAATAAATAAATGGTGTAACTTTCTGAAATGCCTTTCGTCATGGTGATTTCTGACTCTTTACGTACAAAAGAGCCTCGAGTCCCTTCAAGCCTGGGGCGCCCTCTTCTTTGTGAGGACTGTGTGTACCCAGCCGCTGTCCGAACTTGAGCCCATATAAAACGTCCTCCTTTTTCTTTCTTTTTTAAAAAATATTTTATTTATTTGTGAGAGACCCAGAGAGAGAGAGAGAGAGAGAGAGAGAGATAGAGAGAGAAAAGCAGAGACGCAGGCCAAGAAGCAGGCTCCGTGCAGCCCCCCCCCCCCCCCCCCACGCGGGTCTCTATCCCAGGTCCCGGGGTCACGCCCTGGGCCGCAGGTGGCGCTAAACCGCTGAGCCATCCAGACGTCCCTTCTTCCTCTTTTCTTTCTTTCCTTTTCTTTCTTTTTTAAGATCTTATTTATTTGAGACCCAGAGAGAGGGGCAGGGACGCAGGCCGAGGAGAAGCAGGCTCCGTGCAAGGGGCCCGACGCGGGTCTCTATCCCGGGCCCCGGGGTCACGCCCTGGGCCGCAGGTGGCGCTAACCGCTGAGCCATCCAGGGGTCCCTTCCTCCTCTTTTCTTTCTTTTCTTTTCTCTCTTTCTTTTTCTTTTTTTCCTTTTCTTTCTCTTTCTTTTTTAAGATCTTATTTATTTGAGACCCAGAGAGGGGGGCAGGGACGCAGGCCGAGGAGAAGCAGGCTCCGTGCAGGGGGCCCTACGCGGGTCTCTATCCCGGGCCCCGGGGTCACGCCCTGGGTCGCAGGCGGCGCTAACCACTGAGCCCCCCGCCCCGGCGTCCCTTCCTGCCCCTGCTCATTCCGCACCCGCAGTCCCCAGGAGCCGAGCAGCTCCCGACCCGGGCTTCCGGGGCCGACGCTCTGGGTGTCCGCGGAGGCGGCCGCCGCAGAGCCGCCCTGCTCCCCGCCCGCAGCGCAAGTCCCTCCCGCGCCGGCCGCCCGCTCCCCGCTTCCGACCCCGTTCCTCCCTCTCCCCGGCGGGCGGGCACCTGGCTCAGAAGCCGCGGTCGCGACACGATGCCACGCAGATCGATGTAAACCGGGGAGGAGAGCCCGCTCTTCAGCACGAAGTCCCCGAACTTGAAAGCCTGCACGTCGTACAGACCGCTCACCAGGGCGCCCAGCGCGGCCTCCGCGGCGGCCATGTCCGAGCGCTCCGGGTCGCGTGCCGCAGGGGCCCGCGGCGCTCCACTGACGTCACGCGAGGAAGCCCCGCCTCTTCCGCCCTCTCTTCCGGGCGCGCCAGAGGCGGGGTTTCCTCCCGCCGCCTGCGGATGGGGTCGCTGGAGTTCGGGGCTGCGCGTAGCGAGCCTGATTCCCGGGCCGTAGAGCGCAGGCTCTCCAGAAAGATGGTAGGAGTCCCGCCCGCCCCGCGGCTCAGGGCCCCCTCGGGTGTCCGCTTCCGGGCCGCGCCGCTCCCCGGCCCGGGCCTCACCAAGCGGTCCCGACGGGGCTCCTGCGGCCGTGAAGCGCTTGGCCGGTCCCCGTTCGTGACGTCGTGCTGAGCCCCGTGGACGCTGGAGGATGACGTCTTCATTCCGGCTGGGGTAGCTCAGCGGCTCGGCTCCGGGTAATGAGGGCGGGGGGAGGGGCGGAGCTGCTGGGTCTTGCCAAGTTGATCCGCAGATCCCAGCGAGCCTGGTCTTTAGGAATAGATCCCTTAGGGTGGGGGCGGCTCCCGTAGAAGGCGATGCTTTAGAGGAAGTCCTTCAAAGGCTCAGGATGGTTACTCATTTACATTGATGCCGACTTCATTTCTATATATTTAATTTTATTTATTTATTCGTAAGAGACAGAGACACAGGCCGAGGGAGAAGCAGGCTCCACGCAGGGAGCCCGACGCGGGACTCGATCCCAGGACCCCAGGGTCACGCCCTGGGCTGCAGGCAGGTGCTCAACCGCTGAGCCATCCAGGTGTCCCCTCCGTTTTTTTTTTTTTTTTTTAAGATTTTATTTATTCATGAGAGACACAGAGAAAGAGAGAGGCAGAGACACAGGCAGAGGGAGAAGCAGGCTCCATGCAGGGAGCCCGACGCGGGACTCTATCCCCAGTTTCCATGATCACGCCCTGGGCTGAAGGCAGGCGCTAAACCGCTGAGCCACCCGGGCTGCCCCATTTGTCTATTTTTAGTGTCTATTTTCTTTGCGCTGACCAGCCGGTGGGATGAATCTAGGCTTCTCTTTTAAGATCTTATCTATTTTGGGGATCCCTGGGTGGCTCAGCGGTTTGGCGCCTGCCTTTGTGGCCCAGGGTGTGATCCTGGAGACCCGGAATCGAGTCCTGCGTCGGGCTCCCTGCATGGAGCCTGCTTCTCCCTCTGCCTGGGTCTCTGTCCCTCTCTCTCTCTCTCTCTCTGTCTCTCATGAATAAATAAAATCTTAAAAAAAATCTTCAAAAAAGAAATAAATGAGATTTAAAAAAAACCCCACATTTTTGTTCTTGTTGGCAAAATAAGCTAATCAAAACACTTTTCACCTCTGACACTCTAGCTAATCAACATTGTACCCGGAATCAGCCTCATTCACACTTGGGTGGCGCACAGAGACCTGATCCCGTCCGTCTGCATAGGCTAATCCAGAGTCCACAGCATGATGCATAGATTGGTGAGATCCAGCTCAAACGGCTTGACAGTTTCCTAATAGAGTTGGTACCTGGAACACCAGAACGAAGTGAGTGACACAGCTGAGAGTTACTTTATTATTATTATTTTTTTTTTAATGGATAGAGAAATGCCTTTGGATACTTCTCCAGGCTACAAAATTGTTGCTTTCTTCCCATAATCCTGGGCAAAAAGTGTTGTAATAACATGATATTTTTGAGTTGTCAAGCCTTCATATACTTGGAGAAGAGAAAAAAAAATTACCCTTTCCTTAAAACAATGGTTTTAATTAAAAGAAGAGAAAAAAAAATTACCCCCTCCTTAAAACAATGGTTTTAATTAAAAAGAAAAAGACCACCAGAGATAATATCTTTAGTATAGTATATTTATAGGAATGCATAACTTGTGAGATGTACATTTTGAAGTTTCATCCATAACTTAGAACATTTACCATAGTCATAATAACAAGACAGCAGGTCATCACTTTACAACATTACACATGGGTGATTTTGACTTACAAATAAAATATTTACAACCTACCTTTACAAAACGACGTTGTGTGCATACAAAATGAACTGCAGAAAAATTTAAAAATAATAAGACAACCAAAAACCCAGAAGATACACTTAAGGCAGACCAGCAAGACACTGAAATAATTAAGGCTGTGGAATTCTTCTGCACCTTGAAAATATAGAGCTATTTATCAATACTGTGGAGTGATTTTAAATCAATTGTTACAAGCCTGATGGAAGTATGTACTTATATGTATATGTATAATGGTCCCTATGGGGAAACCTATCCATTTATGGATAAGGCCCTTTATCTGAATGGCCAGAGAAGCCCTCCATACTCTCAAAAGACCTGGTGGGGAGGGGGGTCACTCAAAACCAATAGGTGCCAAGGCAGTTTGCAAACCAATTATTAATTATTCAGACATAAAGATACCCCTACCCTAGGTAAACAGCCTAAACGATGGTCCCATTATGTTTCAGGCTTTGTTCACTTGGCTTTGTGGACTTCAGAGGACAGCAAACAGTTTCCACATGAGTAGACTCTTAACTCCACCCATCAGCCCTAATGGTTTTGATTGGCCCTAAAAGGTTTTCTAGTAGAAAAACTGACTGACCCGGGCTGTCTTCAACTGGATAGATTTCTGCATATGAGCAATAACATATACATACATATTATACACTATATACATGTACAGATGTACATATATCCATATTTTCCAACAGTTTGCACTTTTGATCACTACCGTTCTCTGACTAGGATCTCATTCTGACGGGTATGTTTCGGTTTTCACAGTCTTCACATTTGTCCTAACTACTGGTGTTACTCACCTTCCCCATAGAGTCGGCTGGAGTTTGGCAGAAACAGAAGTAAAAGCACCAGGATCAAAAAAATCAGACACAGAGATGACAGATATGGCTTAAGTTAGTAAGAGAAGATGTATGTTTTGTTAACTTCAAATTCATAACCACAGTCTCTGAGATCATGGTAACAGTCCCCATAATACTCCAGGATGTGGATTTATTTCTTGATAGAAGTCAGGCATTGATGGAACTCTTAATGCTAGCTATCCCTGGGCTAGCAAATTAGCTTGCTTCAGTTAAGTGGGGATGCCAGGAATTTTATTTGCACTTTTCCCCCACCACCCTCCCTTTTTTCAACTAACCTCACCCTCAGAAGTAACAGGTATCTGAAAAGACAGTTGATCTTGATCATTTGAACACAACTGAATCAGATCACATTTTAGAATCTCCCAACGAACAGGCTGACAGGAAAACTCGATAGCCTATGAGTATTTCAGGCTTTCATGAGTATTAATTTCAAACTTTCCATAAGTGTCCCTGAAAGATGAAAATATGTCTTAGAATAATTGCTTTTTCCTCTCCTCTAACTTCTATACACATGGAAAATGCAGAAATGCCTTTTCACTGAAAACATGGCCTGTGATATTTGTGTTCTATTTCTATATAGATTTCTCCCATGAGTAATATTTCCTATTAAAAATGTCTAGTGCTATGGACAAATTTCAGCTCTTTTTAACCCTCTAGAATTAACGAGATAGCTGAGAGCCTTGTAGTTATTAGAAAACAAATATTAACAGAATAGCTTCCCTTTTCCTAGTGGAGTATGTATGAACCTTGTCTTTTCTAAACCCCCCCCCCCCAGATTTATTAATTTCCAAAGGATCCCTAGACTTTAAACAGTTAAGAAAAGCCATAATGCAAATAAACCCATTGGAAGCCCGAATACTATGTTAGTTAGCCTAACCCAGACTCCATAGAGATGCTACGCAGGAGAAAAAGGAACAGGAGAAAAAGGAATAAAGCCCACATTTCTCAAAACTGAACAAGGGAGTGGTGAGTTTGCACTTTTGCCCTACTACAGAGACCCCTATGTTTGCAGTATTTCCTCCTCTATCAAATTTGTGGGACAAAGTTTCGGTTAATACATAGATAGAACCACTAGTTTATAATGCATTTGCTCTCTCATGTTCTCACAAATCTAAATTTCCATGCGCTTCCACGTAGGCAAGCAAACGAGGAATGACTAACTCATGAGCACTGAATCATGGAGACTTTGGGAAAGCAAATATGCTACTCCTGAAACACCTGATTATCTCAAAAAAAAAAAAAATCCAAGGTTTTCCTTCCAAAATCCAACAGTTCAATTCACTTCTACACCCGTGCATGTAGTTTGCCCCATGTAAGGGATGCTGATGAGATTCTGAGGAAATGAGTTGTGATATCAAACAACACTTTATTCTCACTTCTGCACTTCCAGGGAGGAAAGTGGCTGTTTGAGTTGGTCTCTGTCAATTTTTCCAGAGCGTAAAGCTTGAGAAGAGAGAGTAGCAGTTGCTTTGGAGGGCATCCTATTCTGGGTCTGCCATCAGAAATATTGGAGAAAACAGTTTATTCACACAAGACCATCAGCTCTCCTAACCTTTTTCTGTAGACAAGCTTTTCAAATGATTGAAATTACAGGCTAAGACCAAGTAACATTTAGACAAAGAGCACCTGGTACTTCCAATTAAAATCAATTTACACAATTTATCTTATGAGTTTGCAAATAGTTTCCTAAAACATGAATGTTGAAAACCCGGAATGTTCAAAGTCACTATCAATAAAATCTTTAGCACTGGCAGTGTATAGCACTTTAAGAAAATCAAAGTATTTTTTAGACATCCCAACTATGCTATTTTTGCAAGATTCCTATGAGATTAAAGTCCCTCCTCCTTCCACCACCACCAGCGCTCCCATTTTAACAATGGGGACATTTGGGACAGAAAAAACAAAGACTTTCTGTAAGAAAGGACGAATCTAGGAAGAGCTGAGGTTGAAACTCAAGAATTCCTGGCCTCACCCTATATTCAGATGTTTTCATTGAAAAGATATTTTAACATAAAGAAAAAAAATGCTGCAGTATCAATCTAAGTACAACGAGCTTCTTTATCTCCCATCCTCCCCTCTGAAAGGCACTACTATTTATAAAGGCTTTGTGAATGACAAAGCGACAAAGTGGTGAAGCCAGCTTTTCCTCTGCTTCCTCTACTCCCCCAAAAGTGTTTATGGCTGTGGGGGTCCTGAAGGACACCTCCAACATTACAATTTTTTTTCTTAAAAATTTTCCCACATTCAGCTGTAAGTGAATATAAATCTATTTAATTTGAAATAAATGTAAAAGATGCAGTAAATCATATCTTTAAAAAAGCATTATGAGTTGTCCCTGATCTCTTCCTTCTTTCTGCATCCCACCCTTACAAAACGAAACAAACCCCAAAACTCTATGTAACGAATATAATAAGCCAAGCAAGAAACTTATATGACTTTAACCAACATTAATTTTTCCCATTTCAACTGGAAGTTCACCCGCACGAATTCCTAGTGAAGTTTCGATTTCAAGAACTACGACAATTATGGTGGAAATGGACCATTTTCTCTTCTCTCCTCTCTACCACAAAGTCATAAATATCTGGCAAAACAGGTACATGAAAGTGGTTTCTAATCCTTTTTGCCTCAGGCAGTTGCCCACAGAGCAACCTCAAGTACACTTCCCAGCCCCACCTGCGGGGATTCCTTGTTATTTCCAACTGGCTCTGGAGAATTCTTGAAGCAGGACTGCTGTCTATTGGGGAAGGAACAGGGGCTTTCCAGACAGGGCACCTCTCTGTTTTCTTTAGTTACCAAACTATATAAAATACACACCCTTTCTCTTAGGGCCTCTATTAAATTTACTCTAGTCTAATGATTGTACTTTGGCTCCAGTTAACAGAATCAGACTACTTTTCATTTCTACGTCTCACCTCTCCTGTCTCCTCACTTCCCCAACGTGTGTACGTGGGAGGAGGTGAGATCCCACGCAAGCCCACACCGGGGGCATCCCTGGTTCGTTCTGATGTAAACGCTGATATCGAAGCTTTGGCTGTAACATTCTGTCAGCTGCCCTCCCACAACAGGATTTCGCGAATGCTCCTCCGCCCTCTCTGCACACTGTCCAAGGCCCTCATCTTCTCCAGCAGAAACTCAGCCCATCTCTTACATGGTCATAAAAACTCTAAAGGACTCAGCAGGGAGTTCTGTAGTCCTCATACACAGTGGACAAGACAGACCTTGCCAAGCCGCACTTGATGGGTATTCGCAACCCTCAGCACCTGCCCTCCATCCCGAGATGAGCCCTTGGGACCAGGCTCTTTTCTTTTAGGCTAGATCTCACAATGAAGACATGTTTACTAAAAGGCTTTTTTTTTTTTTTTTTTTTTTTTTTTTAGTAAATGTTTTAAATTTTAAAATATTATATCAGATAGTATTTGTATATACACGTAGGTTTAAGTGGAGACTAGGGGGTTCGGTCAGGGGCGGGCTCGGAGCGAGGGTGCCTTGGTGACCCAGGGTCATTTGGAACTAGGAACCAAATACAGGTGGAATCAGTATCCAGGTATTTGGTTAATCCTAAAAATACGAAGTGCTATCTAGTCTTATTGCTTGTACTTCCTACTAATTGATTAATCTATAATCTTGGATGGGATGAGGTGGAGGGTGAAGGAGGAAGTCAACTGACGACTATTCTCAATTCTACATTTCCGCTGTGGGAAGAAGTGTTTTTATATATTAAAGTTCAGGCTTCGTTTCCACCATTCTTTTTCATTTAGATAGATTTGTAATTCTATTAATCCTCCCTAAACTCTCTGCCCGCACTTCTGTGCCACACACTTCGAATTTTCTCCATCCTCTCATAGGAGAGAAGTGATGCCATTCAACCTGATTTGAGGACACATACTTGAGTTACAGTCTTAAAATATTGTTTGCATAACAGCAATTTTCAAAACACATCCCAGAAAACAAAGGGTGGATCATGTACCAACACAAAAAAACCCCCAAATCTTCCCCCAAAACAAAGAAAAACAATCATGAAATGCCCAGGCTGAATTTTTTTTTTCCCCACTAGTGGGGTAAAGGGCAGTTCAGAATCACCTCGTGTGGAGAATACATGCCAGAAAGCAGCGTTGGCCTCAAAAGTGCAATTAGTCCTTTTGGTCCGGGGAAATATCAGTGGCTGAGTGGTGATAGGTACGGCAATCACAGTTAAAACTCAATGCTCTGTTAGAGTGATATATCAGATTTTATTCCATGGCTTCAAAAAGGACTTAGGACCAGGCCTTTAAAGGCCTATATGGCTGCCTCCTTTTGGTAAGTACCCCTCAGCTTCCACAAGGGGTTAGAAATAAAGCAAGCCACCTTTCTGAGCACTGCATTCTACAGCTGTAGAAGAAGTCAGAAAGTGTTGTTCCGTTGTTCGTAGGAACCGTCGGAAAGGTTTCTATTTGCCCTTTTGTGTGAACCTGTTATATTCATTACCTAGTTCGAACCGAGTGTAGACATAAAAATAGCCCCACAACTCTTAACTGTATTTGGACTGATTTCCCGGCAGGCTTTCCTGCCAGATTAACTCTGAGCTGCCAGTGAATTTGGGGGTAGCGTTTCCTATACAGAACCTCTGTTAATCAAATAGTGGTGACTGAGAGAAAAATCTTCTCATTCACAGGTTGCAAAAGGGTAACATTGCTTTCTCTTAATGCACAGGTTCTGGTAAAAGATTTCTATACAAGATTTATAAAATGCTCTAAAAAACTTGTCATCTAATTGTGCTTAGTCAAAACAATGTAATGCTTCGGTAAATAAATTACTGTCTTAACTGGAGCACTCAAAGTTACTTAGGATTGATCTCATATATACCTCTATATTATAAAACTCTGAAACCTGAATGGGATATATTTTACCGTATGTGTATATGTATCCTATTAAGAAACTATATCTAAGTAATCTAAAACAGAATAGTTGACATACATGACATCTCTGTTAAATAGAACTTTTTTTGCTTAAAATTTCAGCAGAGTTAAAACCGTCGATACTCACTACAGTGAGCTTCGGCTTTGCCCAGTAACCACGCATTTTGGAACGTACTGTTCAAACTTTATAACAGCTAACATTCTTGTCATCCTTGCCCCCCTCTTTAATGCTTTGGGTGACTCTTGGCATCTTTCTCTCTTCTAACTGACCTTCTGAAAAGCCCCTGGATTTAGGGTAATTTTACTGCTGCCCAGACCCTGAATAACCACTGACGAGGTTTAAGAGGTACATCTCTCAAGCCAGAGAACTGCATGGAGTGAACTAACAGAATTATTTACAGACATTCAGTCTCGCTTTGGTTCACACTGCACTTCCATGTGGAACCCCAAGGGCTAGGAGACGGCTACGTCCCTTGGTTCACCCGGTTGACAATGTAGCTCTTGACATTGGGAATGGGCCGCACGTCGTTCTGATGCTTGCGGCGCTCGATGAAGCATGCCAGGCGGGAGGTGTCCAGGGGGATCTTGGAGTAGCTGCCGTTATGGGGCTGCAGCCAGGGATGCTGCAGGCAGGTGGCTGCCGTGGGCCTCCTCCGAAAGTCCTCCTGTAGGATCACGTTGATGAAGTCTCTGGCAGCATTGCTCACGCCACAGAAGTATTCATGCGGGAAGCTGAAGTCCACCCTGCACACGTTGATACAGGTCTCCTCTTTACTTTCATCCAAGAAGGGGGACACCCCACTCAGCATGACATACGTCAGAACCCCAATGCTCCAGATGTCTGTGCCCAGGGAGACGGGGATGCCTTGGATCACTTCCGGGGCAGCAAACTCGGGGTTCCCCAGCAGGTGGTGGATGTGGAAGTGACCCGAGATCTGGACAGCATCCTCCAGGTCGATGAGCTTCACCCGAGGCACCGGGATGCGTAGGTCAATGAGCAGGTTTTCGGGCTGAGGGGACGCGGGCGTGAGGGAGAAGAAAAGGCAAGTTCAGCTCCCCGTCCCGACCACCCGCAGGACTCTGGTGGCTCACCCGTGGCTCTGCTGTTCTGTGACAAAGCCTAGAGAGCGAGAAATTGCCTACGCAGAGCACACGGGCGCCTTTAAACTAGACTGGGTTCTGGGGCGCCTGGGTGGCTCAGTGGGTGGAGCACCTGCCTTCAGCTTGGGTCATGATCCCAGGGTCCTGGGATGGAGCCCCACATCAGGCCCCCTGCTGTAGGGGCAGCCTGCTTCTCCCTCCCCAACGCTTGTGCTCTCCTGCTCTCTCCAATACATAAATAAAATCTTAAAAAAAAAAAAAAAACTAGACTAAATTCTGAGTTTGGGCAGCATTTCAGAGAATCTGTTTGACATTTCAAATCAGGTCTTCTCAACTACCCCCTGCTTCTCCACTGGCTCACAAAAAGAATGAAACGTTCAGTTTGGAAAACGGGGGCTTCTTTTGGAGCACCACAGAGACCTGACATTTATGGGCTTCCTTCCAAAATGTCAGGGGTAAGAGTGGTAGAAGCTTCCCCACCTTCTCTCACCCCAGATGTCACCGTGACTCCGGTGTGTTCATTAATTCATGGATAACATGCTCAAAGTTGTGTGACGACCCAGTCTCCGTGTAATATTTGTAAGGATTCTAATCTATGTCAATAAAACGACTTAGACTGTACATCCCTCAAGGGTAAATGAGTGACAGGCCGGACTTAGCCATTTCCCTGCGAGGGCAGCTATTTCTTATTACCTTTATGTCCAAATGGGCAACCCTGCAGTTGTGAAGGTACTGGAGAGCTTCCATGATGTCTCGGATGTAGAAGGCTACCTTCTCTTCCATCAGCTCGTCATGATTCATAAGGTAGTCTAAGAGCCGGCCATCATCCATCCTGGAAGGGGGAGGAAAAGGCAAAGGAAGCATGTTTGTAAAGAAATGGCAAATTGACTCCTACAAATCCGTCGGAGCTTTATTTTTTATTTTTTTTTTTAATTTTTATTTATTTATGATAGTCACAGAGAGAGAGAGAGAGAGAGGCAGAGACACAGGCGGAGGAAGAAGCAGGCCCCATGCACCCAGGAGCCCGATGTGGGATTCGATCCCAGGTCTCCAGGATCGCGCCCTGGGCCAAAGGCAGGCGCCAAACCGCTGCGCCACCCAGGGATCCCCATCGGAGCTTTAAAATCTCTCCTACTCCCTCTTACAAACGGACGTCTATGCTGCCACACATGCGTATTGTATCTATTTGTTTGCTTGTTTACTTATCTGTAAGATTTTACTTACTTATTCGTGAGAGACACGAAGAGGAGAGACACAGGCCGAGGGAGAAGCAGGCTCCATGCAGGGAGCCCGAAGTGGGACTCGATCCCAGTACCCTGGGATCACAACCTGAGCCCAAGGGAGACGCTCAACCACTGAGCCACCCAGGTGCCCCACACATGCATATTTTAGTTAGAGCCCCAAATTAATGTTTAGAACTAAAATCAGTTAATTTAAAAATCACACGTGATGTGCTCCACGGAAGAAATCTGTGTAACCTGAAGACACATTCTATGTTGTTAAACTTGAAATTTTCTCACAAGGGAAAAGGTCTGACACTCCATTGAAAGGTTAGATTGCAAAAGAGAGAAAGTCTTCAGAGAGAAAGAGAGAGAGCGCACTTCCTGGTTAACAGGACGCTTGGGGGGCTCAGCGGTTGAGCATCTGCCTTCAGCCCAGTTCCAGTGAATAAGAATTCACTGGAACCTGGTGGCTGTGAGCTGCCCCAAAAATGTTTTGCAAATTCCTTTCATTTATCAGTTTTCAGTTGAGGAAAATAGAAAGTGGGCAAAGTTTGTCTTATGCAGTCTTGACCCTTTTTTGGATCCTTTGCCTTTTGAGCAATTTTCTAATCGTAAAACCCATGACCGAGAACATGGATGGTGGAGCCAGCCAGATCCAGATTTGAATCCTGATTCTATCACCTAGAGGCGGGGGGTGGGGGGGGGGTGGGGGGGTGGGGGGGGTGTTGGGACAAGTCAATTAAACTCCGTGTTGGTTTCTTCATTTTTAAACTGGAAATCACAACAGCAATCACGTTATGAGGGCCGTGCAAGAATCAAGTGAGACAATGAGGCCTTTGAACATAATTGGTAGCAATCGTAAGTGCTCAGTAAACAGCGTTTCCAGGTCCCCCGCGCCCTCTTAAGGAAGGAGTTGACCAGATGTCACACTGCTATTCTCTGTGCATTGAGCTGACAAAGGCACATTCCCCAGAAATGCTCAGGGGAGCTTGAGCCAGAGGCAGAAACGACCTTACCTCCTCCCCACCCCACCCCACTCCAGCCAAGTTTCCCTCCCCTTCTCTAGCCGGTTCCTTCCCTCCTGGTCTCTCCTGCTGCTCTCCTTGACAGGAGTGAAGCCCTAGGGCCCTGCCAAGGGTGGGGTGGGTGTGATAGGCGTGGAATGAAGTAGGATTGGGTTTGTTAGGTGCACCCCACCCTTCTCGCAGCACTGCTCCCAGACCTGCACGTCTCAGCACCAGGCTCACTCTCAGAGCTTTTGGGTAATGCAGATGCCCAGGCCCCCCTCAAACTAGGCAATCAGAACCTCGGTTGCCTGACGGAGAAAAGCTCTACAAGAGGTTCGGGTGGCCACCAAGGAGGTGATCTCTGGTCACAGGGTTTACCTCAGGCACGGCCTCTCCACTGATCTTTCCTGGACCTCTAGTCCCACAAACACATTTCTATGTTCTCTCACAGCAACTCTCTCCAAAATACATGGTTCTTTCTCAGCATTTGCCACGTTAAACTGAAATCATTCACTTGCCGACTGGTCTTCTTCATCAGACTTTGGACTTCTCAAAGACAAGAGCCACCATCTTCTCATCTTTATTCCTTCCCCGCTGGCCCACAGGGAGTGCTCAGTAAACATTTGCTAAACTGGCTCAATCCGCTATTCATCTGATTTAATCCCTGTAACCTCTCTGAGAAGTGGAAATAATTCTTCAGACTTCACAGATGAGGACCTGAGGCCCGGGAATCTAGAGGCCCTGCCCCAAATCACAGAGCTGGGATCAGAGTCCAGGCTCTTCATTCCAAGAATTGCACTGTGGCAGCCTGGTAATCGGCATGGCTCTTGGAACGATGCAAGCTGGCCAAGGTGAAGGGGCAAAGGGTCCTGGGTCTGCCCTATTACCTTGATATGCAAGTGATGATACCTTTTTACTGGAACTCGGGTGTCACACGTTGTCACATGTAAATGAAAGTAGTTCACTGCCAACAAAATACACCTTTTGAGTTAGGAAGCTCCCAAGAAACAGGTTGGGTTCTGGAAGCCTGCTTATAAGTGTGTTTGTTAAATCCAAGGTGACAGTTGATCTACTACACAGCTATGTAACGTATCACAAAAGAATTACAAATATTAATAGAGTTGGTTCTGTTTCTTTTCAACCAATTAAAAAAAATGTAGCTAAAGATATTTTCGCCTTTTGGATGTCTTTTTTTCAACATAAATAAATTTTAGGTTACTGCTTCAAAGGCCCTCATACACAAACACCTGGACAAACCAGCACACAAGAGCCACACTAAAACGACAACTGAAAAGCTGTAAGTGGGGGCACTTCTGAACATAGGCTCATGCAGCCATACACAGCACTGGTCTTGGGTGCATTGGGTGCAGGGTCATTGGCAGGCATCTGATGACTTTTCTATGAGGGCTCCATACTTCTGAAAGGACTTTGTTCTTTTTAGCCTCTGTTAGACCCTTGTGAACCACAGGACATGAGCTCTGTTCTTAGCTTGGGGCCATAGTGGGGGAGAATGTGCTTTATTTGATGCGTTCCGGGGCCAAGTATATGATTGCCCGAGTTTCTAGAAAATCTGGAATGAGTGGACTATTTCAAAGGTAAGGCCCCACTTTATTTTTTATTATTTTTTATTTTATTTTATTTTATTTTATTTTATTTTATTTTATTTTATTTTATTTTATTTTATTTTTTAAAAATATTTTATTTATTTATTCATGAGAGACACAGAGAGAGAGAGAGAGAGAGGCAAAGACACAGGCAGTGGAAGAAGCAGGCTCCATGCAGGAAGCCCGACGTGGGACTCGATCCCGGGACTCCAGGATCACACCCTGGGCCAAAGCCAGGCACTAAACTGCTGAGCCACCCAGGGATCCCCTATTTTTTATTATTTTTTAAAGATTTTATTTGTTTGAGAGAGAGTGAGTGTGAGAACAGTGGGAGGGGGCAGAGGGAGAAGGAGAAGCAGACTCCCTGCTGAGTGGGGAGCCTGACAGAGGGCTTGATTCCAGGACCCTGGGATCATGACCTGAACTGAGGCAGATGCTTAACCGACTGAGGCACCCAGGCATCCCCAGGTTAAGGCTCCACTTTAAAAGGAACTTCTTGAGTGGTAGACTGTGTATGCTGTGACAGTGGATCAATGCACAAACCCCTCTTTCATTTCAACTCCACCCCTGTCAATAAGCCAACTGTTTCCCTAAACCCCTGCCCAGTCCACGAGTCCATAACAGAAAGAACATGAGAATCAGAGCGCGACAGATACGGGTTCACGTCCCAGCTTCTCCATTCCCTAGTTGTAAGGATCTGCCTTATCGCTGATTTTTTCTAATTGATAAATGGGAACCACATTTTTATAAAATGGAGGGACGTACAACACTACGTACACCACAGGACGTTGTACAAAACATGACTGCCACTTCCAGCAGACAATAAATAGCCCAAACAGCTGGAGATCCCCTAAGAAAAGCCTGTACTTACAGTTCTAAAATCAGGATGTAGGATGTAGGGGACTCATAGGTGTCATGGAGAGTGATGTACTGGGGGTGCTGCAGGTGCTGAAGCAGGGCAGCCTCGTGGGCAGCTTGCTCTTTTTTCTTCATTTTTTTGCTGACGAATTTCACGGCGACATCCTTGCGGGTGGCCTTGTGAATGCACTTCTTTACTATGGAGAAACGGCCTCTGGAAGGCGAAAGGGAGAATGCATGTTGCTAAGCTTCATAATCAAGTAGGTCTTGTTTTATTCAAGGATGCGTGAAGTTTTATCTGAAACGGTTAGACTAACATTTTTATTAGGAATCCTACTTTCCTCCTTTTAAATTATAATGTTTTCTTTCAGAAAGGCCATGTTTTCCTTCCTTAGCATTTCAGGGTTCTTTGAGATGTGGAAAACTAATATCGTTTTTAGTCAATAGATTTCTCCATCACTTTGAACAACCACCATGGGGTCAGTTTTCTAAGCGGAGTATATTTCTCTAAAATACAACAATAATAATAATGTTAAAGAAGGAGGAATTCAAAAAAAAAATAAAAAAAATTAAAAAAAAAGAAGGAGGAATTCTACTCTGATAATTTCAAAGACTTTTTTTCTTCAAAGACATTCTCTAAAGAGACAAGTTTTCATTTTTTTTCATATTATCTTGGTATTATTTATTATCTTGGTATCTTCCTAATATACACAAAAGTACAGAGAATAATAGATCTGTGCACCCAGCAGCCAGCTTCAATAATTATCAACATTTTGCCAACTTTATTCCATCTATTCCTTTCCTACCTCTTGCCTTTCCCTGTAGTATTTTTAGCAAAAATCCAGATATCATGTTATTTCACTCATAAATACTTCAGTTTGCATTTCTAATTGACAAGGACATTTAAAAATGTATAACCACCATGTCATCTTCACATCTAACAAAATTAGCCAGACCTAAAATAGAATGGTTCCCAGACTCAGCTGCAGCCCAATAGGAGCTAGTAAGAAAGTGAATTAGAAGGGGAACTGGTTAGCAATGGGACCGGAGAAAGGGAGTCAGAGGTGACAAGCAGTGTCACCCTAGGCCTGTCCCTGAGGCACCCTGACCCATGAGTAGAGGAGTCAAAAGAGTCCATCCCTCTAGGGGAAACGGCTGCATCCAACACCATGGGCACCATGAAGATTGTCCAACTGACTCCTTGACCTCGCTCTGTGCTCACCAAGTACTTTCTGACAATAATAATGTTTTTCCGTGATAGATTTTCACTAAAAAAGAGAATATGCCAATCAATACTAATTGATTAGCAAATACTAATTGAATGCCCATTATACAGAAGACGTTATTCTTTTTGCACAGTAAGCAAATATTTGGTCAAACCGATAGCTCTATATCATAAAATAATAAATTACTTTTTTTTTTAAGTAATCTCTATGCCTAATCTGGGGCTCCAACTCACGATTCTAAGATCAAGAGTTGCATGCTCCACTGACTGAGGCAGCCAGGCACCCCTTCATTATGTTTTTGGTTTTTGTTTTTGGCTTTTTTTTTTTTTTTTGAGATTTTATTTATCTGAAAGCCAAAGAGGGAGAGAGCACGAGTGTGGGGAGGAGGAGAGGGAGAGGGACAAACAGACTCTGCATTGAGCCCGGAGCCTGAGGCAGGGCCCAATCTCACTATCCTGAGATCATGACCTAAGCCAAAGACAAGAGTGAGGCGCTCAACCACCTGAGCCACCCAGGCACCCCCATTCTGGCTTTTTTTTTTTAATTAATTTTTATTGGTGTTCAATTTACCAACATACAGAAAAACACCCAGTGCTCATCCCGTCAAGTGTCCGCCTCAGTGCCTCTTGTTTGATTATCAGAGGTCACTCCTCCCAGAGGATTTTGGATGCATGAAAACAATTGAATGCTAAGGAGAGCTCGCCTGAACTGAGTGGCCATGTTCAGGTGCTCCTATATCTCAATTTTTAAAAAGGGTTTTATTTATGTATTTGAGAGTGAGAGATTTGGGGCAGAGGGAGAAGCAGGCTCCCCACTGAGCAGACAGCCTGATGCAGACTTGATTCCAGGACCCCAGGATCATGACCTGAGCCAAAGTCAGCTTAACCGGCTGACCCACCCAGGTGCTCCTGTACCTCAATTTTTTAAAAAAATTGTGCTTATCGAAGTCATGCATCCCCATGATTTAAAAAGTCAATTAGCTTTAAGGTTTCTTATTAAAACAAATAGTATCCCATCTTCCCACCCTCATTTTCCTCACCTAAGTGGCCGTTTAACATACCAGTTAATTATATTTTAGCCTATTGTTTGGATAGTCTATGTCTGTGTGGCTAATTCTTGGTGTTTGACACCAACTCTGGAAAGGGAGATGTTATCCTCTCTCCCCTCCCTGTCCCCATCACATGGCCACTTTCTCCATTCCCTGTCCTCCCAGCAGAATGATATTTTAATCAATATTCAGGGTTTCCATTATTGCAACTAGGTCAGGGGCTAGTCACAGTTGAAGCTCAGTAAACTACGAATATTTTCCTTTTCGTGATAGAATTCAGTCCTCATTTCTGACAAAGACTGCTCCTTCTGAGGACCACTCCAAGATTAATCTGGGACTAAGAAGTCACTGCAGGGTAACTGAGTGGTGGTTTATATCGTAGTTCAGTCCTCAAAGCCTTGCTCAGCTTCGGTACTTTGTGTTCTATCTCTGCACAGCTTGAAAGCAGCCCAGGATTTGTGTTGTTCCATGCACAGAATTAGGGGATCTCCCTCTTTGGCTCTTCTCATTGAGATTTCCCACACATTCTTTGGCTCCCATGGGCCCGTCTTTCTAGATGGGATTCCTTCAGAGTTTTAGCTTCTTGCTTAAGCTAAAGCAAGGAGACAAAGAAGGGAGGCAGGGAAAGGCATTTTCCTCCTTTGTTCAGCTTGAAGGGGATCCTCTTTCCTGCCTTTTGGCCAGAACAATGGGTTTCTTTTGGAGCTGCTCCCTGTGCATGCTGCTCAGTTCCCTAGTTTGGCCCACCCTTGGGTTAAACCCAACAAACCAACCAGAGAATTCACTGCCACTGTCCTGGACTTGCTTCAAGTTTTAACTGGGCTCCCCATTCTCCCTGTTATTTGCTTTTCAGAATCTTGAGGTAGTTGCTTTTTGGTATTTTGTCCGGGGATTCTGGTTGTCATCAGTGGGACAGATGGGCTACCATGGGCTTACTGTCTACCTTGGCCCACTCTGGAAGCTGGCTCACTCTAAAAGCTGGAGACTGAACAGTGTTTGGAAGCTTTGAGTGTGGGGGGTGGAGCCTGTCAGCTCGACCCATCACTGTAGGGTGGATCTGAGTGGATGGTTTAGTTGGGAAAGCTCCAAAGTCAGTATCTTTAAGACTTTCTTCTTGGGCTGGCCAGATTTCCCAGAGAAAGATCCTCCTACTTCCTGCCTGGGCAGAGAAGCCCCAATTGTCTGCTTGTAGAAGCTGAGTGGCTAAGAAAGCTGGGGTCCCGAAGACCCAGCATGGATACAGTCTCATAACAGGCCTGTCTGCAGGGAGGTTCTGCTGCCCCACACTGTGCCAGCGTCCCTGAGAACAGAGGCACTTGGTTTTACCCTGTCTGGAGAATGGACGTCCAGCCCTTTCCTAGATGGGGTGGGACAGTCCTACAGCTGCCTGCAGCTGGAGAGGAGATCTGGAGCCACAACCTCACACAGAGTTTCAGCCCATCCTTCCAATTTCAGCATCGTCTTTACACCACTTTGCCGAGGTACTTGACTCTGCCAGGACCCAGGCCTTTGAGGAATTCTGCTGCAAAAGTTGTACTGGCTCTGGAATTAGTTGGAACTGACTGGAATTAGTTCCCCAGGTCTCCTAGGTCATTTGTCACTCTCTCACTTGTTTTCTGCTTGGAATGTGTTACTATAGTTGTCTCTCCTTCCAGTGTCCTCCTCCTTATGTGCCTGATCAGAAAAATTCCTTTAGTGGAGATTCAGTGATTCACAGATGGCCGTGGTCAACTTGCAATCCTGCCCTGGCCCTCCTACTTTTTTGGATCATGTACAGGTAACCAGTCAGCATTCCCAGGGGACAACTCTCTGGGTTCTTTACATTGCAGTGGTGCCCATCTAGCTTATTTTGGGCTAACCGTGCCATGCTCAAATGCTCTTTCCTTCTGTAGATGGACTTCAGGAGTGAAGGTATTTCTTTTGCATCATCGTTTTTATAATACTTAATTACCAGAGAGCCATTTTTAACAATATAGTCCTATAGGCCCAGAATTTTAGGTTTAAGTGTAATAGAGAAAGTTGACTCACTTTTATGGCTCACAGATACCTTTCGTGTGTCTCACATAAGTATCTATGTGCTTTATTTCCCTTCTATTAACATACAGTATTTTTGAAGGATCTTCTGAAAATACGAGGATTCTACTTGGAGGAGGGAAAAACCTTCAGATTGTTGGGGATGAGATTTAAAAAAAATAAATTGTTTTGAACAGATCAGAAACTTGATCTCACCTTTGGGAAATACTAAAACATGCACCTCTTCTAGCTAAAACAGGACTTAGCCTATGGCTATCAACAACAAATGCACGTCTTGGGAAGGAATTCAGTGGTGCATCTAGGTGATATAAGCAGTTTCATTTAGAACCAGGTGGGGGTTATACTAGAATCATACCTAGCTTCACAAAACTTCAATACAATGGGGCAAACTACATTTTAATTGCTAGAGCTTATTTTTTGACAAAAATTGCTACAGTGAGCGATCACATATGCTAGTAAAACAAACACAGGCTTCAGAATTGGGTAGCTCAAGGTTGGAACCTTGGCTCTACACTTACTAGTTGCGGGACCTCAAAATCATTACATAACAAGGCCTGGGTTCTTTTTCCTGGAATCTACTCAACCACCACCTCACGGTGTGGTAAGGATTAGATTAAACACATCTCCTAATAATATCTGTATAGTATTTGGAACACTATAGATACTCAATAAGCATCATCACCAACATCGTGTAAATTTCCATTGGCCTTTTTTATTTCTCCCTCTGTCCATACAAAGTAGAGTGAAGGTTGGTTTTTGAAGAAAGGTATTATGATGAAAGGTCATGAATTACATTGTGACTCCTACCTAAGAAATGGGAAAGACAAACATTTGGGCTCTCTCCACAAGCTGTCACAATTACCCCACTTAGGAAATTTTATGCTTCATCGGGAGATGTCAATCAGAGGCACAGATGATGGTAATGGCCCACCGTTAGTGGGTGCTCTTTTCTTTAAACATCTGGGGAGGGTGGAGGACTTCCAAGAGCTAATCCATTTTCTCACCTAGACCACGTGCAAACTAATGCACACATAGAGATGAACCTCCTTTTTTGTTTCTTTCCATCAACTATTTTGAGACAGGTGACATATTTTTTCATTGTTTCATTAAAAGTCATATTTTTATCTTTTTATTTTTGAGGACACACCTTTCTAACCAAACTAGAGAGAAACAGAGGTTGTGTGTGTGTGTGTGTGTGTGTGTGTGTGTGTATGTATGTATGTATGGGGGTAGGGGGGGTCCCAGACTGGAAATATCCATAAAACAATGTGATTGGGCTTGACATATGGACATATATAGAGACCTGAACCAAGAATTAGTGGTTATACCTTCTTCTCAGGAACTTCTAATGAAAAACTGACCACGTACTGCAAATAAAGCAAGTCCCAACAAAAGTCAAAGGGTCAGCATCATACAGATCAAGTTCCTCAACTACAATGTGATTAAGTTAGAAATCAGTAACAAGAAGATAATTTGTAAAAACCTCACAGTTGGAGATTTTAAAATATTTCTATTACAATTAGGTCAAAGAAAAAAAATCACAGTTGACCTAAATGATAATGAAAGTGCCACGTATCACAACTCAGGAACCGTTGCTAAAATAATACTTTGAAGAGAAGTCTGGGACTTAAATTCTTATATTAGAAGAGAAGAAAGGCTGACAGTTAATGAGTGAATCCTCCGACTTAGTGTAAAAAAAAAAGAGCAATAAAAATACACACAAATGTTCTAATTTTTTCTTACTCTAGCGAGAATACACTTAGTAAGGAAAACAACACTAAAAGCAAGTCATTATTCTGATGTGATGATGTTAAGTGCTCACGAACGAAGGAAGTGAAAACAAGGTCATTACCTTCCAATTTCATTCAGCTCAGTATAAGCTGAATCAAAATTTTCCTTCCAAGAAATGGTGGCACCATCAGCAGCAGCATCTTTGGAAGAGAGAGAACCCATTTATACTGAGGAAGTCATACAAGAATAAAGAAAAGGTCAACAGAAAAGCTCCTGCATGGCCCCAAAGCAATTCTCATGACCAAATACGGAGTCTAACTCGGTGGGAAAACGCCAGGATTCTCTGAAATGTGATTTAATAAAATATCATCAAAGGGGAAGCTGCCAGGACAGAGTCAGCAACCCCCGCAAGGCCCCCACCCCTGTGCCATCTACAGAAACAAAAGAAAACTGGGGACAATCAGAGATGTAACCTCTGGGTATTTTAAAATAGAAATTTGGTAGAAAAAATTAAGAGAAAGAAAAACGCATGGGAGGTCCAGAAACGCCAGTGAGAATCAGGGCTGAGGGGGCACGCAGCAGAGGTTAGGGGACGAGTTACAGGCCCAGAGCGGGGAAGGAGAATGTGCTCAGAACCTCCTAACCACGGTCACGGTCACTCTGCTGCGTCAGTGAGGGCTCCCGGCGCTCTGAATGATTTAGCTTAGCCCCAAATACAGGCCTGAGCACAACGTGTGGCAGCAGTACCTTGTATGATGTGTTCACTTCACACACGTGCACACGCACACAAGCATGCACGCCAAGACGTATTTGTGCTGTCCTGGGGACCAAGGCTCACAAGGTGCAAAACGGGGCAGGATTTAGTCAGCGGCTTGGGAGGCGAGGACCCAGCGGGCCCGGGGCTCTTCCAACCCGGATGCCCTCAGGCCACCCAGAGCACAGCCAGGCTCACGCTCAGGTGCCTGTGTCTGTGGAATTCTGAGGAAACAGAGACCCAGGGCCCAGGGTTCCCAGCGAGTCATGGGTCCAAGGGAGCAAGGCTACTGGGAGGGAGCTGAGCCCCTGGGGACAGCCCCTCCCAGACCCAGCTAGGGGCCAGGGGCTGGGCGGTAGCTGAAGGCCCTAGAAGCCTTGTGAGGCCGCCCTGGACACCCTGGGATCCCCTTAGCCCAGAAACACACAGGCTTGTGGTCTCTCCAGGGCAGTGACCTCCTCCACCCCGACACACACGGGCCACTCCCTCGTGTCAGCACGGAACCCCAAACTACTTGGGGATTTCTTCAGGCTGACAAGTGTGCTCTTCCAAAATGTTCTTGGGTGGGTGGCCCGGGCGGCTCAGCGGGTTAGCACCGCCTGCAGCCCAGGGCGTGATCCTGGAGACCCAGGATCGAGTCCCACGTCGGGCTCCCTGCATGGAGCCTGCTTCTCCCTCTGCCTGTGTCTCTGCCCCTCTCTCTCATGAATAAGTAAAAAAACCAAAATGTTTTTGGGACCAAGGTGGCTTGCTGAGACAGTGAACAGGTGGGATTTGGAAAATACTCACCCTAGCTAGTTGTAGGTGTATCTAAATTATCTGACACGTCTATATAAAAATGTACCCACCCTGAGGAGTGCCTGGTTGTTCCATTGGTTAAAAGTCGGCCTTTGGCTCAGGTCATGATCCCAGGGGCCTGGGATGGGGCCCCGGGTGTCGGGCTCCCCGCTCAGAGAAGAGCCTGTTTCTCCTTATCCCTCTGCCCCTCTCCCCACTCACATGCATGCTCTCCCTCTCTCAAATAAACAACAACAACAACAAAAATCTAAAAAAAAAAAACCAAACCATATCCACCTCGAAGAAAGACATTCTGGGAAGGCTGGGTATGGGGAAACTATCAGATACTCATTTTGATCCAGATCTTTCAACTGGGCTGCTTTCGTCTCCCCAGTTTAAGTGGTGAATGGGGCTGAGATGCTGTGAGGCTCACTCCAGCCAGGAAGGGGTTCCCAGGGGAGGGGACGTTGGGTGTTCCCACCTAGGAAAGGGGGCAGATAGCATCCAGGTGACTCCTGACTGCCCCTCTCTGTTCCTGGAGACGTACTCAGGTGCTCAGGGACCCTGGCAGGCCCAGGGTAGACATGGTGGTGGGACCAGGGTGGGGGTGGGGACCTCACTTTTGCTCTGGGTGAAAAACCAGACTTTTCAGCAGGTGTCTGCAACTGACGCTGACTTGAGTCCCTCGAGCCTCTTACTTGGCTGAGCGGCCGGCCCATCCGGGTGGCCCCACCTGGTCAGGTGCCCCCCTCCGTGCCCCGGGGAACCCCACCCCGGGGACTCACCGTACTCCGGGAGTCGGACGAACTCCGAGGGCTCGCTGGGAAGGCTGATCCCCCAGGGGTTACTGGCGCTGACTCTGAACTGATAGGGGCTCCCGGGACTGAGGTCCTCGATGACCAGGTAGGTGTCCAAGGTCGAAGCCACCGACTGCTGCCAGGCCTGGGAACCTAGTGCGCGATTTCGGAGGAGCGGGGAAGAGAAAAAGCCAGGGGGACATTGTTGCAGAGGTCTTTGGCAAGCAAACAAAGGGATGTCGACGCACTGCATTCAAGGAACAGTTGTGCCTGCTGCCTGGGTCACCTGCGGCCCCGCGGCCCGGCTGTTCCCCGCGGGGTGTGGATGCGGGGGGGGGGGGGCTCGCAGAGGGGGCGAGAAGGCCGAGATCGTGCAGGACTTACCGAAGGACGCGTGGCCACTTTTTAACAAGGCATAAAAATGTGTTATAAATAACAAGATGAAAGAAAATATGCATTTGGAAGCAGAAGCAGAGGGGAGCCGGCCAGGCCCCAGCACTCCACGCGTGAACCACACCGTGCAAGGCGGCCACGTAACCCTCTCCTTTCACTTTCACACTTAAGCCGCCAGAAATCCCGCGGGGTTGGGAACGTGGGAAACTGAGGCTCAGAAAGATGAGATGATTTTCCTCAAGCCGAGTGGCATGATGGGCTGAGAGCTGAGCCGGCTGCAGAGTACTAGCTTTGCAGACGTGTCCCCTGGCTCAGCGCGACCCCTTCTGGGCCAAGAGGGGGAGACCCGAGAGCGCAGCAGCTTCACAAAGATGCAGAAATCATCAGCTTTGTTGCGTAGACGAGAGAAGAGTTGAAATACTCTTAGTGGCGAGTAAAACAAGTGATTTGGGTTCTGGGCACAAACAATTGCTGGAAATTCAGCTGCGTGATTCCCCATGTGGTTCAGGGACGTGCTGTTAACAACCAGAGCCACCGGCAGCCTCTTGTGTAACCGATTCTTGCTAACAGGCCACAGGTTCGGGTGCTTCTAACTGCCGATGAAGGTGTGCACCCTTAGCAGGTAAACATAACGAATTTACAAAAACGAATGGTTTTTAAGAATTATACGCACGTATGTATATAAAATTTAGAGGTCACACAAAATATATATGAGATCTATATTTATATAATGTGATCTCTAAATTTCATCTGGGGGTGGGGGGTAAAGCCCTGCTCGTGCTACCCTAGTTATCACTCCGCAGGAAGGATCACGAGCCAGTGAACTTGACCCCTGGGTCTAATGCCCACCCTGCCTCTTAGGAACTCCTGTCTCGTGTTCCTTAACTTTCTTTAGGCCTTAGCTTCCTCATCTGTAAAATGGGCCTGATTGCCCCATTTGTCTGGGTGATGGGGCTTATTAAGAACAGAAATGCACGCAGAGGCAGGCAGGAGGCCTGTCACACGTCATTATCACTTTGGCAAAAACGCCTGCTTGAAGCTACAGATCAGAAGGAGGCTGTAGTCTGGCACGGAGGTCTTTAGGCTCAGTTGGAAGACACAGGAAGGAACAGGCTGGAGGGCATGGAAGCAAGTAGTTTAGGACTCTGAAGGGCCTCCTTTTGAGAAAGAGAAGAAAGAAAAAGAAGAGTGGGGGCAGCTAGCGCACCTTCCTCTCTGTACTCCACGGTGTAACCAGAAATTGTGCAGTTGCCCGTGCTGGAGGGAGGCAGCCAGCGGAGGATCACGGAGG
The DNA here is from genome assembly GCF_048418805.1 of Vulpes vulpes. NCBI lineage: Eukaryota > Metazoa > Chordata > Mammalia > Carnivora > Canidae > Vulpes > Vulpes vulpes. The sequence continues at coordinate 125,153,993 of NC_132780.1, read as the reverse complement.
TGCAGCTTCTCTCCTGGGCAATGGGGCGGTTAGGGGCCGCTGGGACACCTTCGGGACAGAAATTACGGTCAAGTGCTATTCCTGCAGGTCGTGGCATTTTACACCAAGGTTGCACATTACCTAGGAAACCATACCCTCCCTGTGTCTCAAATTTTTTCTCTGGCCTTCTTCACCAAGGGGTGTACCTTTCCCCAGGCCCTGGAGAGGCCCGGCAGATACACCTGGGGGCTAGGAGTTCTTCCTTGGGCTAAAGACTGCACGCTGGACGTACAGCTTGGCCGGGGAGCCATGCAGGAAGGCATGGGGGGCCTCAGGTAGCTCTCAGGGAAGATTCCTTCTCTTTGCCTTTGCTGGACCTTTACTTTGGGATTTCACAATGGACCTTTTGTTCCCCAGGTCCCAGAGAGCCCTTGTAACGTCCACTTAAAATGTTTGATTAACACAAATTCATAGAAACAGGAAATAGAAAGGTGGGTGGCTGCCAGGGACGGTGGGGAGAGGGAACGGGAGCTGTTATTGAACGGATATGGGATTTAGTTTTGCAAGAGAAGAGTTCCAGGGATTGGTCATACAACAATACGAATGCACTCAACACTACAGGGTGTACACTTAACATTGGTTAAGATGCTAAATTTCATGTTACAAGTATTTTACCATAATAAAAAAATATTTTAAAAGTCTAAAAAGCGTTTGACTAGCAAAGAGCCTGTACCTTGCACTTTAACTGTAGCAGATGTAGACGTGGTGCCGTGGTCATTTGTTGCTATGCAGGTATAAATCCCACTGTCTTGGGGCATCAGATTGCAGATCTTCAGGGTGATTTCTCCCGAATCACTAGAGATACCGAAAGGATGCTCTTCAGACTCCAGGAATGAGACAATTGACTGCTGGGTAAAATCCCATAGAGTGGACACACGGTGCGCTGAGCTGAATCCTCAGGCCCAAAGTATCCTCCGGCTCTGACTTTCCCAACACACCTTGGGGGATCCCCTTATCTTTCTATGCTCCCATTTCTTTGTGGGGGGAAATTCTTGCCACCCTCATCTCCCATGTTTGTTGTATATAGGGTACAGGGATAGAAAAGGAGTGCAACGAGAGAAGAATCAGAAAATGGTTTGAAATCTATAAAGTCCTACACGATATTACTGGTTTTATGACCACTAGCAACTTTGTCCTAAGATATTCTCAGCCTCACACATCAGTAACAAATGGTACAAGAAAATGGAGGGGGGGACGCCCGGGGGGCTCAGCGGTTTGGCTCCTGCCTTGAGCCCAGAGCATGATCCTGGGGTCCTGGGATCGAGCCCCACATTGGGCTCCCTGTGTGGAGCCTGCTTCTCCCTCTGCCTGTTCTCTACCTGTGTGTGTGTGTGTGTGTGTGTGTGTGTGTGTCTCATGAATAAATAAATCTTAAAAAAAAAAATAGGAGGGTTATCTGGGTGGTGCAGTCGGTTAAGCATCTGACTTGGTTTCGGCTCAGGTTGTGACCTTGGGGTCCTGGGATTAAGCCCCATGTTGGGCTCCGTGCTCTGCACAGAATTTACTTAGGATTCTCTCTCCTCCTCCCTCTGCCCTCACCCATGCTCTTTTTCTTTCTAAAGTGGATGAATAAATCTTAAAAAGAAAAAAAAGAAAAGAAAAGAAAAGAAAACGGAATGACTGAGAATGAAGATGTTTAAGTGTTTCAAACTCTACTATGGGACCCTCAAAACAATTAAGTGAATTAAGGAAAGGACACATTTCACCACTAAATGCTAACATCCCCAGTAGTCCCAATAGGGGGTCCAGAATATCACAAGGGAAACACTGCTCAGAAAGGGTGAAATGCAGCAATTACAGTCAACCCTGCTCCCTCCCCACAGCCTGCTGCTCTTCTGGATCCTCACCAAGCACTGACTCTCACACCAAGTTCCAGGGGTCCACTGATCTTAGGACCTGGCCATCCCTGGCCATCTTTGCTGGGCATGCCATTTCATATGAACAAAAACTTTTTTAAAGATTTTATTTATTTATTCATGAGAGACACACAGAGGCAGAGACACAGGCAGAGGGAAAAGCAGGCTTCATGCAGGGAGTCCGACGTGGGACTTGATCCCCAGGACTCCAGCATCACGCCCTGAGCCAGAAGGCAGATGCTTAACCGCTGAGCCACCCAGGTGTCCCCATATGAACAAAAATTAAGTTAATGGATGGGAGTTTGATTCTAGATGATTCTTTGATAAATGCTTAAGCACTTAGGGCTTGCTACTGCTTGTGCACTGTAAACAGCAGTACGCCATAAAGTTCACCCTCAGTAGCAATAAATAATAACAGAATGATTTGGAGGCAGTCAACCAAGGTTTTTTTTGTTTGTTTTTTGTTTTTGCTTTTTTTTTTTTTTTTTTTTTGGAAAAAACAGCCTTTCTGTGTAGAAGCATGTTTATGGCTGGATTTTGTGTTTAACATTGCATATTTTGGAGCGAGTCTTTTTTTTCCCCCTTCTTCTGTGGAAATTGTTCTTAGGCTAATGGAGGAATTAAATAGATCACTGTTTCACAGGACCCCAGAGGGACACAAAGGGAGCAGGATATTGGGATGTGAGACCCACAGCCCATCCATAGGTCTGGAGCCTTTGCCTCTACTGCTGACATTGGGGATCCTTCGGGAAAGATCAACCAATCAGGTGAATGTAAGTCAGTGACTGTCAAAGCTCTTTGACGGTATGGTTTATGCTTGACCTGAGATATAAAGGTTTGTGTTTCTATTTGTTGAATGTGGGTCTAGAATACAGTCTTTCCAAACTATTCGTGTGAGTTCAGGTGTGTCTGTGTGATGCTGAGCAGCGTGTGACCCTGTGCTGTGCATCACCCAGCTGTCTGACAGGCTCAGTGGCAGGCCGCAGTGAGTGGTGGGGCCGTGCCCACAGCTCCCAGCGGCGATGCACGGCTGTGTGAGAGCACTGTCTCGAGAGCACGCTTTCATGAGCCGCCCATGTTTTTTTTTTTTTTTTTTAATTTTTTTAAGATTTTTTAAAAAATTTATTCATGAGAGACATAGAGAGAGAGAGAGGCAGAGACACAGGCAGAGGGGGAAGCAGGCTCCATGCAGAAGCCCGACGTGGGACTTGATCCCAGGACTCCAGGATCACACCCTGGGCCAAAGGCAGGCGCTAAACTGCTGAGCCACCCAGGGATCCCCGCCCGTGGTTTTTGACTCAATTTCTCTCCTAGCCAAGGCCAAATATTTGTGTCAGAATAAGCTCCAAAGCAGCTGTCCTCCTGCAGAGGCTAGGTAACCCGAACAGCAGCTGCCCGAGGTGCTGGGGGTGTCCACGTGGGGCGATCCACTTACCAGGAGGAGACCGTGTATGTGGCCGAACTGTTGTCAGTGTCAAGGATGTTCTGGTCTGGCCCCTTCCAGGTGATGGTGGGCTTTGGCCGTCCACAGACTTTGCACTGCAATGTCACTGTGTCCCCGAGCAAACAGGTCACATCCACCAAGGGCACAAGGAACTCCGGGGCCACTGTGGTCAAAGCGACGTAAATCAACATTTAGAACAAACAGAACAAATAGTCATTTTACAACACAACCTTCTCATCCCCCCATCCCATGTGTGATGATTCAATTAACCTTCAGCTTAATACTCTTGGACCATCCGTGTCCCATTAAGAAGTATCTTACAAATAGTAAATGTTTTATTGTAGAAAATCAGGAAATACAGATAAAAGAAGGAAAAGCTGCACGATATCCTGGTACAGAGGTTACTACTGTGAACATTTTGGTCTAATCCACACACTTTCGGCTTTAATCCACACACATTTTCTTCCACAAATCATACATGTTGCAAGTTGTGGTCTTTTCCACCCCAGCAGTGTATCCTAAACACCCTTCCTTGTCCATAGCGCGGAACTACATCACCATTGTGTACGGCCTCTTCCTCACTGATGGACTTGCCACAATTTATTTAGCCAATCCCCATGTTGTCAATCCTACTTTTTAACTCACCTTCTTGGATGAAATTTGGATTTAAGATCTGAAAGACACAAAGAAACAGAAAATTGCTTAAATCCTAAACTAGTAAAGGAGAACAGGAGTTTTTTTTTTTTTTTTTAACCCTAGTGAGTAAAAAGGAAGTACAGTTTAGGGAGATGGAGCCTGGAGTCCAGCCTTTATTGTTTGCGACCGACCGTGTCCCGTGGCAGTCACAACCCTGGGGCACCTGCTCAGCCTTCCTCTCTACGCTGGTTCTGCACGTTCCTCTGGGCGGCCCAGGGCCCCAGGCAGGTGTATCACGGCTGCAAGCAATTCTGGCTGCAGCTGGCCTTTCCCTCTCGCATTTCCCTTCCTCAGTGGCTCTTCCTCCCGGTCAGATGTGTAAAGGCCGCCCTCCCTGGCCTCCTTCCACATGCACTCGAGCAAGGCATTGGTGCCGATTCTTCCCGGCATCATGGATTTTCAAAAACAGAGCACCTGATGTGGGCCAAACCGGAAGGGCCGTTGACATTAACCAATGACCTCTAACCCAATGGTTTCCTTCCACATGTAGCCCCCTCCCTCCCAGGAGGGGAATGTTCCCTTCAAGCAGCTGCACGCGGAGCTTGTCTGGTGGGGAAGGTCCTCCCGTCCATCCTCTCCCCAGCGTGGCCTCCTGTCGCCCAAGCCTCCGTGGGGCAACTTGGAAAGCACTGACCTAGGGGGTCTAGTCCTTTCGGCTGCTTGGGTGAGACAGACTCAGACCCACTTAAGCGTCAGTCGTATGACTGGTTGGCAGAGGCACCGCGGGGGCTCTTTACACACACTGTAAAGGCCGCCTCGTGTCCCCATGGCTTGTCATGGAAAGTGGACTTCTGGCCAACTAGCCATGCCGAAATGTCACCCCTTCTTGATTTTTCTCTCATCTTTTGTTTTATCGCTAATCACACGAGTGCAGGTTCACCCTTGGTGGGGTGAACAAAACATGGATTTTGGAGTCAGAAAGTCTGGGGCTCACCTCCTTTGTTTCATATGATGATCACTTATGATCTATTATATCATTTTCCCTTCCCTATAAAATGGGGATAAATAATACCTGTTGCAAAGTGTTATTGCAGAGATCAAGTGAGAAATATATGTCAAGTGCTTGGCACAATGCTTGACGGATAACAAGCGTTCAGTGACCACTTAAGTAAAGAAAGATGATCTACTGCCCTACGACCCAGCAATTGCACTGCTGGGGATTTACCCCAAAGATACAGATGCAATGAAATGCCGGGACACCTGCACCCCGAGTTTATAGCAGCAATGTCCACAATAGCCAAACTGTGGAAGGGGCCTCGGTGTCCATGGAGAGATGATGGATAGAGAAGCTGTGGTCTATGTATACACTGGAATATTCCTCAGCCATTAGAAATGGCAAATACCCACCACTTGCTTCGACGTGGAGGGACCTGGAGGGTATGATGCTGAGTGAAATAAGTCAATCAGAGAAGGACAAACATTATATGGTCTCATTCATTTGGGGAATATAAGAAATAGTGAAAGGGAATAAAGGGGAAAGGAGAAAAAATGATTGGGAAATATCAGAAAGGGAGACAGAACATGAGAGACTCCTAACTCTGGGAAACGAACTAGGGGTGGGGGAAGGGGAGGTGGGCGGGAGGGTGGGGGTGACTGGGTGACGGGCACTGAGGGGGGCACTTGATGGGATGGGCACTGGGTGTTATTCTATATGTTGGCAAATTGAACACCAATAAAAAATAAATTTACAAGAAAAAAAAAAAGAAAGCTGATCTAATTCTAGTCCTTTCCCTTCCACTAAGCAGCCTATTGTTACAGAGGCTTTTCTCTAAGTTTCTGTTGTCAAATTCTTCTCTGCTCCATAACGAAGCCAGACAGCTCATGTGCCTCCCAAATGGCCCATTGCGGCCTTCCTACTCCTCTCCCTGTAGCCACTCATGTCCTGTGTGAACACAGTTTCTGCTGCTGTTTCCCTTACGCGGGATCCACGTGAGCCCTTTGGAGCAAGATGCTGTCTTCCCCCTTAGGATTCTCCTTGGTGAACCAATTGCCCACATATACCACTCCGGGTTCCCACGAGGCGAGCTGCGCAAAACTCCTGCAATGCCAACTCTTGGGGCTGCGTGTCTTGAGACTAAGCGCTACTTAGTGCTTAGCCCTCTGCTACTCTCAAAGGTCATGTGCACCACTGCCCAGCCTTCCTTAAAATCGTGGTTCTCAATCTTTAACCTGGGCAGCTTTAAAAACATCAAAAGACCGATGCCTGGACCTCAGGCCTAAAGATTCTTCTAGTTGGTGTGAAGTGGGGGGCCGGGCGTGAGGATTTTTGAAAGCTGCTTGCAGTGAATCAACAGGCCGCCCTGGTAGGAGGGCAGCTGCTGAGAGCGCCCTCTATCCAAGGGAACCGGCCTCCGGGAAACCAACTCCCTGCCCCTGAGCCTCCTCTGGGGTGGGGTGGGGATATGTGGGGGCATCTGGTAGAGGCTGCTTTTCCCACACCTAAGAGACCCCCTCTTGGTGAGGAAGCCCAGGGCTGTGGCAGGGGGACAGCCAGGGAACATGGTAGGCAGCAGCACGTCACTAGTGGCAGTGCCGGCGAGGCCACAAAGGTCTCCGCCAGGTTTAGGCGAGGCTGAGAGAAGGACATCTGGACCATCAGCTCACAGTCAAAGAAAAGGAGATAAAGAAGATTTTCTAAATGTTATCAGTGCTTATCACAGGGTGATGAGATCAAGGGCGGCTGTTCCCCGGTTCAGAAAACATTGTTACCTCCTCCAGGCCGCTGCAAGATTTTGCAAGATAGACGCCAGAATGGAGGCCCTACCCTGAGGATTTATAAAATGTCTGAATTTTGAGAGATTTTTTTTTTCTTTCTCTTCTTACCTAGGAGTTCCAAAAATCCTTCAGTCAGTGTGTTTCACCTTTGTAATGTTTTTTTTTTTTTTTTTTTTTTTTTTTTTTTTTTTTTTTTTATTTTTTTTATTTATGATAGTCACAGAGAGAGAGAGAGAGAGAGGCAGAGACACAGGCGGAGGGAGAAGCAGGCTCCATGCACCGGGAGCCCGACGTGGGATTCGATCCCGGGTCTCCAGGATCGCGCCCTGGGCCAAAGGCAGGCGCCAAACCGCTGCGCCACCCAGGGATCCCCTGTAATGTTTTTTAAAGGAAAAAAAAGGTGGGACACCTGGGTGGCATCTACTTTTGGCCCAGGGAGTGATCCTGGAGACCTGGGATCGAATCCCACATCGGGCTCCCTGCATAGAACCTGCTTTTCCCTCTGCCTGTGTCTCTGCCTCTCTCTCTGTGTCTTTCGTGAATAAATAAAATCTTAAAAAAAAATAAATAAAGGGAAAAAGGGCACAGTTGGAGCTCCTAGACTGTAGGTTCCTCAAGGACAGGAGCACGTTACCCTTCTTGTACCTCAGACCTCTAGTCTGGCTTCTGCTGTGAAATGGGCATTTAATACATGCTGGTCTGTTGGATGAATATTTGATCTTTGTCCTCATTCCAGTTCTTCCAAGAATTGGGAGTGGCTCATAAGTAGAATCTGGAACTAGGTCCGGACAAGCTATAAAATAATTACCCTGGGGCATATTACTAATTATATTCGACCAGAACCTGCTTTTAAACACAGAGGGAAAGCAAACTTTTGGGAAAATGATAAAAAAAAAAACCAAAAACAAAAACAATAAAATCCATTGCCTCTGAGAAAGGAGGCTCTCAGAGGCCTTCCACATGGGAGGGAATGTAAGCTTCAGCAGCAGACAGAGCACATTGGTCCAGGCCCCAAGCCAGACAGGCTCTCTTGCCTTGGACAACTTTCTTAAGCAGCTTAGGCCTCAGTTTTAGCTGTAAATTGGGGATAATTGTGCCCACGTGAAAGCTCGTTGGACCCAAGGGCTCACTTGTTTGAGGATTTATTGAGCTGCCCGTTGGCTGTGGTCAACAGTGAGCAAGGCTGACACGCTCACCGCTCTCTTTGGGCTGAACCCCGGGGGGGGGGGGGAGATGGAATTCAGTGACTTCTGCAGCGTCCAGGATGGCGCCTGGCTGATGTTAATGACCAGCCCTCCACAGACATGGAGCCCTGCCTTCTCACTTGTCCCAACGCCCCTGTTAGGACTTTAGGGTAGAAACGATTTGGGAACGCTGCCAGCTTCGTCCAGTGGCCTGTGTGTTCCATCCTGATGGGAATCCACAAGGGAGTAAGACAGTGATTACACAGCAGGAGTGACAGGGAGGAGACAAATGACACATGGAAGAGACAAATGGCACGTTTCTATGTGAACATTTTAAGTGGGGTTTCATAAATCCGCACTGTGGTAGTACTTCCATAAAACAGCACCCCAAACTGCTGTATAGGGAATTTCTTGCCTTTTTCCTCTTTCTCATCACTCCCAACTGCATTCAGGATATTATTAAACACACACATTGTCTAAAAAGCAAATCTGGGCGCTGGGAGGCTCAGTCAGTTGAGGGTCTGCCTTCGGCTCAGGTCATGATCCCAGGGTCCTGTGGGGGAGCCCCGCATCAGGCTCCCGCTCAGCGGGAAGTCTGCTTCTCCCTCTGCCTCTGCCTCTGCCTCTCCCTTGTCCCCCGCTCGTGCTCTCTCTCAAATAAATAAATAAAATCTTTTAAAAAATGAAAAAAAAAAAAGCAGCTCTTCCTAGTTTGGATGTAGACGTAGTGGGAAGTTGGAGAGAAAGGTTGCCAACAAGCCTTCCTTGCAGGTTCTCTGTCTGGAAGGGGCGGTGGAAGGCATCAGTCTTCATCCCTCTGCCTCTGGCCTGGCCCAAGCATTGTCGATAATGGTAATAACACCAGTGATTCGTGTAACATTATCTAGTTGGCAGAAACCACTCACAAACTCCTTCATTTGCTCATCCCAAACTCTGGGAGCATGTGCCAAGCAGGTGTTATTTGTTGCCATTTCCAGAGGAGACAGGGAAGTACGTGTAAGGTCACAGTACTCCTTTGCGCCATCGCATTCCGGGCAAAGGCAAGGTCTTGGAAAAGCATTGTGACACTTCGTCATTGATGCCAAAGGCCTCCCTACTTACCTTTGCTCCCCAACCTTCTCTGCATCCTATTTCTACCAACCCTCCCCTTTCAACTCCTCTAGCAAGGACCGAGAGCCTGGTTGAAATCCACACTAACGCTTTTTCTGACTTTGACTCTGGATTACGCCCATGGAAGATTCCTCCCTCATTTTTCCTTTCTACTTTGACTCAAGTTGGAGTATGGACTGGAAGGGCGTCATGACAGCCTTCTAACACCGCAGTGGAACAGCCCATGCATTTGTCTAAGCCTCCCTGTGGACTATAAGTCCCACGTGGGCAAGAACCTTGTTCACTCTAATTGCCTTGGAGCCTAGCACACTGCCTGGCACAGAAGACTCCATGGGTATTTGTCAAATGAATCAAATAAATAAATAAATAAATGGGAGGGATTCTAATTTGGAGGAGGACAGTTGATGGAGTGTCTTGCCATGAACTTAGAGTGTTTCTTCTTTCCACCATTGGAATGTGACTTGCTCTGGAGTTTCATGAGTCAGTCCAAGCCTGAGAGTTAGCCAATAGTGATCTTTTCCCCCTCTCTGCTCTTCCAGAGGCTGGTACCTATGGCTCTGATCATGTGCTTCTGTCTATCATGACATCTTCCCTGCATGCTATCACCTTGCCAGACCCATGAACCCTTTGAAGAGAGTAATCCTTTTTCCGTGTTTTATGCACCATTTGTCATGCTGCTTAACATCGCATCTTGCACATAGTGGAGGGCCAAGCAGTTGAGTCAAATTATTACTATTATTATTATTTTAATGTTGAGTCAAATTTACTCATCCTATTCGCAGACTAGAATCTAGGCCCCCTGACCACTGTGTTTAATGATCATTGTTGGTGTGTGCAGAGACCTGAGCCATCACATCAGCCCGGGGCTGGAAGGGTTCATCATAAGCTACACATATTTCTTGAAACCTAATGTTTTCCTTCCTTAGAAAGAGTTTGAGAGTCCATGGAAAGTGGCAGATGGAAAAGAGGGGAGAACCAGAATCGAAATGGTTAAGGTAGTTGAGGAAAGATTTTGTATAAAATGCACACGCCCTCTCTCAGGAAGACGCAAACCCGAGAGGGCAAGGCTGGTATAGACAGGGCTTGGGAATCTGCTTTTATTTGAACAGCAGAGGGCGGCAGGTGGTCACGCTTGCTCCTTGAGGGAGAAAGGAACCACCCCAGTGTGGCCCACCCGCAACTCCGTTTCTTCCCTCCGGAGACAATTCCAATTGTTTTCTTCAAAACGGAGGGCAGCGAGGTAATGGGAAAGAGTTCTAGGCAAAATCAACCAGCACTGAATAGCAAGCTGAGCTTTGAAGAAATCTTCAGTTTCTTTTTCTTGCCAGTCAACGTCCAAGATTCTGGCCCGTGTCCTGAGACTGAGGGCAAAATTCTTGTCTAGAAAACCAGGTGTCAATTGACAACAGAAGGAAAACACTCCACCCCATTTTCCCCCAATCCCTCATCACCAGTCACAAAACACGGCTCAAAACCATGTATCTAGAACGCAGAAGGAATCGAAATGGCCAAAAGAAACTCAAACCAAATGTTCTAAACTCATCTCAGAACCACCTTGAATGAACCCAGAATCTGTACAGTCAGCCTTGTTTTTCTATCCCCGTTGTGCTTTTTTCATGGGAATCTCTGTTCGGAAGAGGAAGGGAAGGGATTTTAGATGATTTTTAGTTGAGGGAATTTGGCAATAAAACGAACAGATATAAGAAAACCGATTTCTAAAAATTTAGGTAGGATTTCCGGTTCGGAGGTTTAACCCTTTCTGTTTTTATTCTCGCCAAACGAGACATGGTTTTCTAAACATTTCGAAAATATCCCTACCCCTGCTCATCTCTAAATGGACACAGAGCAAGCTCCAAGACACAAAGGACGTGAATGCAACACAATCCCAGACGACAACGGGATTGGCTTTGAGGTAGCTCCTTACTCCCTGGGTATTTTCATGACAATCTAGCTCTAAGTATTTTTTCTTCCACGTGGCCCTTTGTCCCCCTTTGACCTGATTGTGATAGAAATGTTTTAAAATTTCCAAATGTATACATTTAAAAAATTATTTTTGTTCCTGGTTTCTAACTTGATTGTACGGTGATCGGAGGCCTTGATCTTTAGGATACCATTCCTTGAGTTCCGATGAGACTTGCTTTATTTGTACACTGTCCGTTTTTGCAAAAAGTTGTGTGTGTTCTTGAGAAGAATGTGTCAGCCCTGGCTCTTTGGTACAGGCTTCTGAATGTTCATGTGTCACATTAGCTGTCTTATGGGGATTCCTAGTCCGATTCCTCTTCCTACCCCTCCTCAGTATTTTGGTTAGAGAACATTTGGTGTGTCCTTGAAACTAAAAAGGATAAAAATATGGTTTTTAACGTAATAATGAAAAAAAATCCATCACCCATCCCATACAACAGTTAAAGCAGAAGGTGGTTTATTCCTGTGCACACGCGGGTCTCCCGCGCTCTCGGTAGCCTGGAGTTCTGTTCAGAAGGGACTGGGTGTGTGGGGTGCTGTAATGACTTCTTTTTTATACATCAGATGTCCAACTTGGAAGTCAAGATCTTGGAAGTCCAAGATCACCTTGGATAAAGGCTTTATGGATGATTGCTTTGAGGTCTCATCCCTTAATGATTTCACCCTTTTCATATTCTTACTCCAAAACTTCTTTTTTTTTACTCTTTTTCACTGACTGCTAGGTCTTCTGCAACAGCCCTCCAGTAGACCTGCCTGTCCACACTGCCGTTTCCTCGGGTTCCAGCTATCTTCCTTAAGTGCAGAATGAGGGGCACCTCGCTGGTTCAGTTGGTTAAGCGTCCGACTTGATTTCAGCTCAGGTCATGGTCTCAGGGCTGTGAGATAGAGCCACGTGGGACCTGGGAGAGGACTGACCCTGCTTAAGATTCTCTTTCTCCTTTTCCCTCTCTAAAAAAATAAATAAGTAAATAAATAAAATATAAAGTACAGAATGAAACACAGGGACTCTGCTTAAAAAACCTACTTTTGTTCTCGTCGTCCACTGCATCAAGTCCAGGCTTCCTAGCAAGTTTCTCGAGATCTTCATAGTTTGGTCCCAAGTCATCTGCTAGGTTTTGTCTCCTACAGCTCTTCTCACACACCTAAACCCCAGCTACCCAGACCATGTGTTCTCAAAATATGCCAGGCCCTTTCATGCCTCGGCCCTTTGCTCAGGCTCTCCCTTCCTACTTTACCCTCCCAGGACTGTTTACAGGTTAGTAGTCCAGCCAACCCACACACTTCCATCTTGTGAAGCCGGTAATCATGATCACAGGCTTCCTAGGCAGCAGGCTGTGAATACACAACCTTGGGGAAGTTACTTAACCTCTCTCTTTAGTTTTCTTACTGTAAAACAGGAATAATGCTAAGGGACCAGCACCTGGGTGGCTCAGTGGTTGAGCGTCTGCCTTCAGCCCAGGGCGTGATCCTGGAGTCCCGGGATCGAGTCCTGCATCCGGCTCCTTGCATGGAGCCTGCTTCTCCCTCTGCCTGTGTCTCTGCCTCTCTCTCTCTCTGTCTCTCATTTATTTACACACACACACACACACACACACAAGCAGAGACACAGGCAGAGGGAGGAGCTGGACGTGGGACTCGATCCCGGGTCTCCAGGATCACACCCTGGGCCGAAGGCGGCGCTAAACCACTGTGCCACCTGGGCTTCCCGTAAATAAATAAAATCTTTAAAAGAAATGATAAGGGTACCTACGTATTGACAGTGTTGGGAGGAAAGGGCTCAGCAGAGCCAGGTACGCAGGGAAGACTGATAAGTAGTAGCTGCTATTATTATTAGCCCGGGGCCCGAGTGGGTGTGTAAACATCTACTGAATGAATAAATTCATGGCCCCGTGCCTTTTAATAGAGCACATTGTAAAGTTTGCTATGTAATATGAACATTTAATCAAACCTGCCTCTGTCTACGTGACTGATGCTTCTTCAGCATGGGACCTGATCTTATGTGAGTTGTCAGCTCTCTGTCGTCCTCGCTGCAATGCTTTGTTAACTTTTGATAAATTGAATTGACTAGGATATCATGTTGAGTGAGCCTGTAGGCGAACCCTGATAGCCCAGGGTTGGGGAGGGACGGGGAGGCCTTTCCTTCTCTAATAGCTGGCTTGCACAGCAACTTCTCCCGGGGCAATGGCACCTCCTAATCTCATTAATGTACAACATATATGAGACGGGTGAGGCCTCCAGACTAAGGTGAGAGAGCCACGGGACACACATGACCGGGAGCATGGGGGTGCTGAGTGACTGCACTGGCCTGAGAAACCGATTCAGACATTTCCAACCCGTGTGATTGGATCTCCTTTCTTGGCATCTGCGGCTGGACTCCTGAGTCACCGGAGAGGGGTGTGGGTGAGGCCAAGTCATCACCCCCACTGTCAAGGGATTTAGAAAGTTGTAGAGGAGGAAATTCTCCTCCAACAAGCAGATGTGCAGCAAGGGAGGGCCTGAACCTTCTTCTTCTTCTTCTTCTTTTTTTTTTTTTTAGGATTTTATTTATTTATTCATGACAGACACACAGAGAGAGGCAGAGACACAGGCCGAGGGTGAAGCAGGCTCATGACCTGAGCCAAAGATAGACGCACAACCACTGAGCCACCCCGGTGCCCTGGGCCTGAACTTTCTTAAGAAATTACCTGAGCCTCAGTGAGCAGACCTCCTCCACATTACGTGCCAAGTTTGGCCTCTCCATGCACCACAATCAAGACCTGCTCTCTCTCGCTCTCTCTTGCTCTAAAATTATTTCAACACCCAAGGTGGGGCTTGAACTCATGACCCTGAGATCAGGAGTTGCATGCTCTACTGACTGAGCCAGCCAGGCACCCTAGACCTGCTCCTTCTGTTGGTTGTGTGACCATGACCTCTCTGACACTGTTCACTCTCAGAGGGTAAGAAAATCCCATCTTCACAGGGTGGTTGGAAGGAACGGAAGAGATAACAGATGTGAATATGCAGTGGAAGATTTTCTTGTAATTCTCCCAGGAATGAGAAATGCCAGCTCTGGCAAGCTAAGTGCCCTCCCCTTAGTGGCAGAGTAGAAATCAATCTGCGTGTCAGGTCCGAACAAAGCCGGGCAACAATAGTGAGTCTCCAGGCCAAACCCATCAGATATATTACAAAGAAAATATTTTGTAAAAATAAAAAGAGAGGAATGCGATGCTTCACTTTCTTTGCTCTAAAGAGTTCTTTTCATAAGAAATTTCTTTTTATATAATGCATTAACAGGCATCAGTGGAAACACACTGGTGATGCCAGGAGGTCAGTCACCTGACTAGGGGTGTAAAAGTTTCCTCCAATCTGTCTGGCCAGGTTATTTTGAAGCTCTGAATCTGGGACAGGGAGCCAAAGCCGCGAGGTGGGAGCAGAAGGCTGGCTCTTTTAAGATGCAGAAGCTGGGCCTGGGGAACTGCGGGTATGGGGAGGGAAAGAAGGGTCAGCTCTGGCCACTCAAACCCTTCCAGGGCCGGGGGTGGACATTCCAGCCTGATCTCAGGAGGATGTGCACCCAGGCCATTCCTGGTGCTACTTCAAAGCACATTTCAGGGTCAAGGCAGAGAATCTCCGACTTCTTCTGTTGGAAGGTCTCCGTGTTTTCAGTTAGAAGTTCAGGAGAGCAAAGGGTCTCACTTGATATCACACCTTGGATCTGTGTGGTGCTCCAAGGATGCCACAGCACATACACAAACACCTGTGGCCTTGAGCTGTGTGACCTCTCAGGCGACCTGAGGCTCAGCAGGACTAAGTGGCCCGAGGCTTCACAGCCCACCGTGCCCGGACTGCAAGTCGGGTTTTCTGACTCCTGTTCTGCTGTTCTTCCCATCTGGTGTTTGCCTTTGTGTGATTTTCGAAAAAAAGTAATCTCTGCACCCAAAGTGGGGTTTGACCTCACGACCCCAACACCAAGAGTCGGATGCTCTACCTGGCAGAGTCAGCCAGGTGCCCTGTCTTTGCGTGGTTTTTGTTTAAGTCATGCTTTAGCCCTGGAGAGCTGAGAAATGATATTCCTCTTTGTTGAGCTGGAGAGTCGAGCAACAAATCCGCACAGAAAACTGGCCCTGGAAGGCAGGGCTTCTCATCTGCCAGGATCTGTGTTTTAGATCAAAAACCACCTGGAGGTGGGGGGATTCTGAGAGGGGAGCAGGGCGGCAGAGGTGGGGGGAACGACGGCCAGGGAAAGCTGGCATCCGCCTTCAGGGCACCTTCTCGCTTTCAAACTGAAAGGTACAGCTTCTTTGCCTCAGTTTCCTCTTCTAAAAGTCTCTGAAGGGGGTGGGGGTGGGGGACGGAGAGGAATGGGGAGTTATTGTTCAGTGGGTACAGTTTCAACTCGAGACGAAGAGAAGTTCCAGAAATGAAGAGTGGGGACGGCTGCACAACGCCGTGAAGGTATTTGATGCCACTTAAAAGTGGTCGAGACGGTAAATTTTATGTCGTGTGTTGTACCACAGTAAAAAGTAAATGGAGGGGATGGGGTTGGCTGAAGGCTTCTACACGTCCGTCAACTCGAGAGTCTGGGGTTCTTACCCTGACTGGAGATTTCCGTCCAAAGCAGCGTTGCCTTCCCAAGTGCCTTCTCCCCTCACCTCTCAGAACTCTCCCCTGCAGGACCCCAACCCTGTTCTTACACAGAAAGGGACCCCCTGGGCTGACCGTCCTGCAGCGGGCGTAATGACCCAGGGGGATGTCTGCATTTAGTCTGCGTCACCGATGAGGCTGGCTCCTTGTGGGACGGCTGGGGCAGAGATGGAGCTTTTTGGAATCGTGACAATCAAAGTAATTTGATGGACTGATGTCCTCTGCTAAAAGTGGCATCGGGCCTTCGCTTTAAAATTAAGATGCGCTTATCTAATTGGGCTTGACCTAGAGCTGGACTGAGACACCCCAGCCCCGATGACGAAGGCCTAAGTCTGGGAGGCCGGTTGAGGCCTGACGGAGGCAAGTGGGGCTGGGGGGCAGGCGCACAATCCCGAGTCTCAGCACGGTCCTCGGACAACTTGTCGAGATGGCGTGGGTGTGGGAACCTGCCCAGCTGGGTCCTTGCGAGAAATCCGGGACGGCCCAGGGAGGCTCTGGCCCTCTCAGCGGTGGGCGCCGGCTCACAGGGTGAATGCAGGGTCTGATCCCGCGAGCCCGTCTCCAGCCTGTGAGCGCAGAGGCTGGGCCACGCCGGGGCCGGCGCAGGCAGGTGGGCGGGTGATGCACAGCCCAGCATCACACCTGTCGTCCTCACCTGGAGCCGGCAGTCAGCCGTCTACACCGTGCTGGGAAGAAATGAATGCATGGCAACGTGCTCCCCGAACAGCCGAGCGTTTGATCTGCAGCCCGACTGACTCTTCTTCCACTTGGAGGTATCTGTCTCGTGTCTAACATCCTCTTTTCCACCAGCTCGCAACGTGTCATCAGCACAAGATAAAGTAAGGGGAGCTCTGGATGGACCCCTGCCACGTCTGGAATAGTTCCCTCCATGTCCCGGATCCGCAGCAGCGTGGGGGACTGGGAGCCAACCTCGGGCCCGTGGGCTGGGCCGAGTGGGGGCTGCGCCCGACTCTCCACGAGCGTCTCCCCACGGGGAGGCCCTACGTCAGAGCACAGCCACCTGCTCCTGCGGAGCTGGGTGTTCCTAGAGAGCCTTGGAGGTCAGATCCCCGGGGCTCAAGGGGCTCCGCTGCCTCTTCATTAGCTTTCGGGGCGGTGTGCGTCGGCCTCCGTGACCTGGACGGTGGGGCCCAGGCCAGCCCTGAGGGTGATCAGCAGCCGCCGTCAGCACAGACCCAAGGAGACGGCTCCTGAGGGCCCCTCCAAACCACCGAGTGAGAAGAAGGGGAGTAGCGATCGTGTAGGGACCCGTGTGTGGGAGCAGGAGCGCGGGCGGCCCACGGGCCCGGCCAAGGTGACGCGTCCAGGCCCAGCGCGGGCCACGGGCCGCTGACAGCCACGCGACGCACATCCCGGGCTCAGTCTCGGAAGGGTGAGCGAGATGGGGGCCAGGCGATCCCCGGACGGTCACCCAGCAGCCAGAGGCCTTGGGGGCCGCCTGACCCCTAAGCTGGGTCTGCTCTGCCATCCATGTCGAGGTGAAGTTCCAGAGGCCTATCCCGCGGGAAAATTGTCGCCTGGTGTTGAACACGTTGCCTTTCTAGGTCTAGTTTGTTAACCCGTGTCTGCAAACTCTGGGGGGGGCAGTGCCAGGACGCCCGCTGCCCCCCGCAGGGCCCTGGGCTAACCACAGTGCTCGGCTGCTTTCTCACCCAGGTCCTCCGAACAGGCCGGTTAGCTGCAGCGTCTGCCGCCAGGATTGTATTTGAAAACTTGGGGATCCCTGCGGGGGCTCAGTGGTTCGGTGCCTGCCTTCCGCCCAGGGCGTGATCCTGGAGACTCGGGATCGAGTCCCACATCGGGCTCCCTGCATGGAGCCTGCTTCTCCCTCTGCCTGTGTCTCTGCCTCTCTCTCATGAATAAATAAATAAAAATCTTAAAAAAAAAAAAAGAAAACTGCAGACGCGCACCAACACAATTCATGGCTTGCCTCCATTCAGCATGAACATCTAATGCCTTTGCTTACGCATCCCAAAGCACCTCCCTGGGACCCATCTCACCTAAGAACCTTAGAAATGTGTTCAATTCACAAAGCAGGGCTAACGTGTGTGTGTGTGTGTGTGTGTGTGTGTGTGTGTGTGTGTGTGAATGTGCTTTTGCTTATCTAACCATAGATAGAGTGGAGCATCTGATGACATCACTTAACTCTCTCCGTTTGCATTGTGAGCCTGGCCCCAAATGGCCCTGTGCCCACTTCCTGCATTAAAGAGCAGGGTGGTGGGGCCCCTGGGTGGCTCAGTGCTTGAGCACCTGCCTTCAGCTCAGGGCTGATCCTGAGGTCCCGGGATTGAGTCCCGCATCGGGTTCCCCACAGGGAGCCTGCTCCTCCCTCTGCCTGTGTCTCTGCCTCTTTCTGTGTATCTCTCAAGAATAAATAAATAAAATCTTAAAAAAAAAAAAAAAGAAGAAGAGCAGGATGGGAAAGCTGCTTTTCTCTCCCCATTCCACCTAAGCTGAGAAAGGTCCCAAGTTGCCTTCTAGATCACAAATACACAGCTCTTCTCCTCCCTCTGCCTGAATTTCCTCTACTTAAAGAGGACATCAGTGAGACAGCCCAGCGAAACTTAGACCCGCAGATATAGATGTGATGAAGGGTCTACAAGCAGATACGTGTGGGCTCCATGGGAGCTGGTGCCTATCCTATGAAACACAAAGAAAGCAGAGGCACCAGTTTCCCCCTGGCTTCCTCATTCTCCAGGATACATTTAGACCACGAATGCCATACCCACTTCCTCCCACAGTGGAGCCCTGCATTGACCCACACCTGCTGGATTTAGCTCTGTGGCAATACCCACACCCACAAGCAACCATTGCATCCTGGCAGGACTCCTACTTTCAACCACTTGTCTCTGGCCTGATTCAACAGAACCGGCATCTTCCACAGCTGACTTACTCCTTCTTGGGCGGAGTGGTCTTTCTTGGGTTTTGTGGTGGTGGTTGCCCTAATATGGTGGTGGATTTCTTTGGGATGAGGTCAAATTAGAATAAGAATAATAAAAGTCCATCTGGTTAAGTGAAAAGCTTAGGTCTATAAAAAGGAAAGAGTTTTTGAAAATACTCTTTATTTTGTGCTTAGAGGAAATCTCTAAACTTTTCCCCTTTTATTGGTGATGGGAACACAGATTTGGAGGAAAACATTTCCATCTACTCTGAAAAACAAGATGGCAGGGAAAGCCAGGTCCAGGTTTGCTCTAATTGTCTAGGGTTTGTAAATTTATGAGGGTTGTCAGTGGCAAGCCATGCAGGAGTCCTACTTCTCTAACCCAAGAGAGTTTCTAGCCAAGAGGGGGAGGGAAGTTGGCTCAATGTTCCTGATGGAAGTGTTGGTTCTACTCCCATACCTCTCGCACCCGATAGTGTCAGAAAGGTTCCCGACAACATTTTAGTCTCCCCATCTCTAGAGAGACCGCTGCTAATGCTACAGAGGGGAGGCCATTCCCAGGGCTGCTTTTGGTTTCTGGTGGGACAGCCACCACCCAGGAGCCCGGGGGCCGGGCAGAGGTGGGTCCTGCAGTGGCTACGACCACTCGTTGGCTCTCAGCCAGCCCTACACAGTAATAGGGATCAGGTCATTCACCAGGCCACAACACCTAGGCCACCCTTTTGCTGGAGCCTCAAGGGAGCAATACGTCCTAGCAGAAGAACCAGATGGAGAGGATAAAGGGGAAAGAAAAAGAGGGAAGAGGGAGGAAGGGGAGAAACAAAAGAGGGAGAAACTCAAACTAAAAGGGTTCTTTCAGCTGGGAATCGGCCACTCTTCTTAACGCCATTTTCCATGGGGGAAAAAAGTGCTCTAAGTGTCCAACAATGAAGGTGGATATTTTCTATACGAAGCCATACCCAGCAAGAAGGAAATATTAAAGAAGCATTCAAGAGAACCAGATGTTTTAGTTTTTTTGTTTTTGTTTTGTTTTGTTTTTAGAAAATATCTAGGTCAGGTCTTCTATAAAAATTGAGCTGAATGAATGTTCTTTTTAAGTTGGGACGGGGACACCCAGAGGTGCCCTCGTGTCACCATTTATCCTTGACTGACCGGTCACTTCGGCAAGGTCACTGGTACAGAACACATTGATAAAGACAATCATTATAGCAAATAGGACAACAATAGCCGGTTCTACCTCCATGCTAGTATTAGGGTCAAGATCATCACACTCTGACTCCTCGGAACTGTTCGTCTCCTTGGAGGGCAGCATGAGGAAGGGGAAGAAAGAGAACACAGTTAGAACATAGGCAGCTCTTGCTCGAGAGTGAGGAGGACGTCAGAAAGGCACGAGCAATGGGAAATCGGGCAGAGAAAAACACCAGGTGCTTCTAGGGTAGGGGTGCCGATCACGGGGGAGGGGGGGAGCATGCTCTTTCGGGGCGGGGGGTGGGGTGGGTAGGGAGGGAAGGAGGCTGGAATCGTGTGCCGCCCCGCATTTCGTGGGAAACCGCAGTGGAAGGGGCAACCACAGGAAACAGGAGTGCTGTAGAATTTAAACTCTTGTCTTCTGTGAGGCTGGGCTTCCCCGAGGAGAGTGAAGGAGGGGATACAATTTCTTTTCCCCAAGAAGGACGGTAGCATGGGTTTTGGTTGTCCTTATTGCGCTCAGGAAGGGGAAAAAGTGCCGCGTGGGTCATCACCCAGCATAGTGATGTTCAGCATCAGCAGTCTAATTCCCACTGTCCAGAGTCAGGTGTTTTCCGAGGGCCCAACGCAAAGAAAACGGATCACATTGTTTCAGGATGGCGGGGGGGTGGGGGGGGCCCAAGGGGCTGCCGAAGCTTAGCATCAGTGGGTTCACGGTAAGGGGGGGATTGTTACAAAACCAGTAACTTGGGCTTTGCCACTGTGCCTCCCCTTCCCTGCCCACGTGGGGGCCTGAAAATGATGTCGTCTGAATTCTGGGGAAAAGAAATGAAACTCCACCAAGGCCATAGTGGCCCTGAGATTCCAAACCTCAGACTTCTTGGGGTTGGAGGTTTGGCAAGCACCCCTCACCTCCTTACCCCGCGTGTGTTTTCAAACCTAGGATACTGAACGGGCAGCTTTGAGAGCTTCGGTATGAACCAAACATCTTGCATTTTTATAAGAATAACGCTGCAGATAATTTCGTTATAAGGCATGTGCACAGTATCAGGAGAAAGGTATAAAGGAAAAAAAAAGATACTTACTTATTTGAATCGAAGTTGCCAGGAGAAATAAAAAATAAAAAATAAATTGATCTTGCATGCAAAATCCTGCTAAACTACTTCCCCTCTGGTCCCCACACTGGGAAAAAAAAAAAAAAAAAATCCCCGTCCACCCAAATTGAGATGCTGCAGGGTGGGAGTAGATGAGAGGTGGGACACAGCTCTGGAAGACCTTACTCACTTTAACAGAGACTTTGTTGCCCAGAATATCCTTGGGTTTACGAGCCCCTGTGGCTTCATTTTTACCCGTGTTCTCCACGTCTGCCCGCTTTCTCATTCGTAGAGTATGCCATGAACATGACTTCCTGTTGTACCAAAAAATGCACCAGTCAAAATGGCAGGTCAGGGCAGAGTGAGGCGGTGGGTGGGCTTGCCACCCTTGGGTGAGTCAGTAGGTGAGATGCTCCAGTCAAGCCCCAGCTTCAGAGGCCCCGAACCTGCACGCCAGCTCCTGTGGTGGCTGGTAGCTGATCTTGCCTCCAGGAGGGAGAGTGAGGATGGGCTCTGGCCCCTCCTGAGAGACGTGCAAGGTTGGCTGCAGCACTTGAGGAAAATACGAGGACTGGGTGATTAAACTCTACCAAGGAAGTCTTTGTATCCTACTGATGAAGCCTCAGAGGACTGAGGAATTCCCTTCCTGAGCAGTACACTGGATGGTGGAAGAATGAGGTGGGGCAGGGGCGGGGGGCTGAATAGAACAGAGAAGCGTATTTTATGGTGCAGAAACTACTGGTACATTCCCAGGACCACATATAAAGACCAAAAGGATGATTTTGAGGTTCGCATCTCATGATTTGCATCTGGGCTATGGCTACTCCCAAACACTGTACTACAGGTACGATTGTCTTCTAGGGCATTTGATTTAATACACAGTTGAGCACCACTCATTTATCTGGTTATTTTAGGATAAAGGGTTTCTTGGTTTATGTCCTCCCCATCACTCAGTGTTTGAGTAAAGAGCTCTGTGGAGCGTAAAGAGGTCCTAGAGATTTCCTGGTGGGAGAAGACCCATTACGTGCTCCCCTCTCACACTACCCCAGCTTCCTCCTTCCTACAAGGGGGTTGGAGGCTCCTTCACGGACGTGTAAAGAGAAGCTCGGAGCTGAGCTCCTGAGTTCCACGTATGTCCAGGGCTCAAAAACAAAGATGCCAAAGCCAAGTCACAAATAGCATTGATGACCCTGAGCAGGCATCATCGGTTTCAGGTGTGGTCACAGAATTTGGATGAAATTCTATTATTGTCTGGAATAAGTGAGGTTGGCCTCCCGTCAGGGTCTCCTTGTCAAACTTAGGGCTTTGCAGAGAGAGCTTGATGAAAAGAGCCTTCGTTAAGGGAAAGAGGAGAGGGAGAGGGAGGGAGAGAGAGAGGGAAGGAGGGAGGCAGAGAGAGAAAGGGGCACAAGGTTTAGGAGGAAAGAGAATGTTCTATATGTCAGGAATTTTAGGATGTCCTCAAGGTGTTTCCAAAGTATTTATCACTAACACACACGTTCAGTGCTCACCCTTCCGAATAGGAAAGAGCAGTTACAGTCCCATTCTCAAATTTGGGGGGGATGTGGGCTCCATCAGAAAACAAGAGTCTCTCGGCCAGACCTTCTCTTGTGCCTCCTGAACAGGCAGGCTCCCTAGCAACAGCAACTCAGGTCGGTGGTTGTACCTCAGCAAGAACCAGTCATGGAGACTAACCCTAGACAGTATCATTGTTAACTTCAGATATTCATTCACCTCATAACTTTAACCCCCAAATCCACATCCCTGACTCAGTCTGAGAACACCTTTGAGTCAGGGAGGTCCATGCCGCATGTCCTAGGGTGGACAGCCCAGTGGGCGTGGGCGTGAGTGTGGGGCATGTTCCTACGTTTATTACAACCCTCTATCATTCCATATGGTTGGTGAGAAGCTAGAAATGTTACAAATAATGTTCAGAAGGAAGACTCAGAGTAGTATCAGTGGCAGGACAGGCTCAATTTCATATTCTTCTTCCCAGAAGAAGTCGTCATCATGGTTTGGGGAGCTTCCATCACTTGGCCACGGGAACTGACGTGGAAACAGGGTTTCAGTAACGTTTATGCTGGAGACATCACACCCAACTCGGACTCCTGTGCTCAGAGTAGGCCCTGGGGGCGTGTCCTTCACTGATAAATACCGACAACCACTTTAAGTCTGTGGCTCTGCTCCCCCCTGCCCGCCCCCCCCCCCCCAACCCTTGTGCAAGAGGGGCTGACAAGGGACCAGAATGACCCATTTGTACTTGGATCTGGTCTCTTTCACCCAGCCTGACGTCCCTTCTCCCTTCCCTCCTGCGGGAGGTATAAAAAAGTGACCAAAAGATGCCAATGTGAGGAGGAAGTGCTGAGCGGCTGGATAATTAGATCAAGAATCATGACAAGTTAGCTCTGTAAGGCAACTGATTACTAAGGACTTCAGTGCTTTGAGGGACCTTATTTCTGAGGCTTCTTAAAAGGTACCAAAAGCAAATGTCTTTAGAATAAAATGAATTGGGTCTATTGTGCCTTGCAGGCCATGACTGCCTTCCAGCTGGGCCTATGGTTACCTAGCAAGGCCAGGGGCAGCTCGGTAGCCTCTGTGCCCTGAGCTTGAGAAAGGGCCAAGGAAGTACTGCTCTGCTGGTATCCCCATCAGCCGTCTTGTGGGGGGTTCCCTCTACCTCTGCCGTGGAGGGCCACACGGCATGGAAACCCCGGGGGTGCGGGTGCAGGCCAAACACTGCCCTGTACCCCAGTCATTCCTTTACGTCAGCACCTCAAGGGCACCCAGCTGGACAGCATTCAATCTGTATGATTCCACACCTCAGGGGTTAGAGACAGAGAATACGGGCTGCTGAAGGGAAGGCTAGTATTGGAGCTTTAGCGACAAAAGCGCTTTTTGGGGAGGAAAAAACTGCCAATGCATTCAACCGATTCCTAAAATACAGAAAAGGGGGGAGGAAAAAAAAAAGAAGAAGAAGAATTGTTTGCACATTTAAAACTCCCAGAATAGTGAAATAGGGGAAAAAGGGTCAACTAGTCTTTAGCCTCATTAAAACATGCTCATGGTGAAAATTTATTTTACATATTTAAAATAGTACATTTAAAATTATTAGTTACATTACAGGTACAATGATGAACATTGTGACTCTCCATTTATATTGCACAACCTGACTTCATCCATATGGGGTTCTTTAAATAGTGCAAAATACTTTATACAGGAATGTGTTCGGAAGGGTCTTCGCAACCAAAATTAGGAAAAGAAATATTTTACAAATTACCATGAACATATATATTAAAGTGACAGGGGAGGGGAGAAATTAAAAAAAAAAAGTTACAATCTGTACAGAGAAATTGCCACAGACAACCAAAAAGTTCCCTCTCTCCTGGGAGAAGCAGCAGGCCTCTGACCTATACAGGTCTGGCGTTTGTGCTAAGGTCATTTTTTGGCGTCAATCAAAAAAAAAATAATATATATATTTATGTATCAGTAACTTAATACAATATAAATAAAGTCCAGTCCAGTGAATCCTGTGGTAGGTCAAATGGAGCAACAGAAGGCATGCCTTTTGTCATCTAGGGTTTCAGTAGGGTTCTTTTCTTAATGGGGGAGGGGAGGAAAAAAATGAACAGAAAATTATAAATGAAAAGGGGAAAAAAAAACAAAAAACAAAAAACAAACCCACAGCCACTACTGTCAACAGCATCAAAAGAGCCTGGAACAATCCAGCCTGGATGCCCCATGCTGCGTGTGGTTCCAGCACTCAAACATTGGTTCCGGTGGTACTGTCGAGAAAAAGCAGCAGGAATTCCCTAGCGTGTGTTTGCATTTTTTTTGTGTTCTTTGTTTGGTTTTGATTTTTTTTAATCCACACACTCCTCTCCCGGGGAAGCCAACGAGGCACTTACTTGATGCTTCCGTCACTATTTTCTGCTGCCGCCGTGGCTTTGGTGAGGGGCGCCAGGACGCTGCCCGGGACCCAGCCCTCGGCCGCGGGGGACCGGTCGCTGGCAGGCTGGTACACCAGGCACATGTTCTGCTGGTTGACGGCGAGGACCTGGACCACCTCACCTTGGCTCACACAGATTTCGTTCTCCTTCAGTGCATAGTAATCTTTGATCACGGCCATGGATGAGGTCCCGTTGCAGCCTCCCAGGTCGCCCTGCTAGGACACAAGGGTGAGAGGGGTACGGACAACAAGAAGGCTGGTTCGCACGGCTGGCTCCACAGCCCTGCGGGGTTAGAGGCCAAACCGCCCACTGGCAGGGTGAATACCAGGCAGAAGATTATCCTGAGCCATAAAGTTGTATCTAGAGACAAGCTTCGAAATTCTATTTTTTACAACAAGGTTGCCTATGGTAGGCAAGTAGGTATAAACCCTCTCCTCTGGAAGCCTCCGGAGCCTGCAACCTTCCCACCAGCATCCTCTAATGTGAGCAAGAGTGTGGCAGACGCACAGGGGTACAGAGCACCTGGGCAGAGGGATGTTGGGGCAAAGGTCAGGTCCGGGGCACAGAGAGACCCTTTGAAACATTTTTTTCTTCCTTTCAAAAAAGCATCGATCTTCTGCTACATTCTGATCTTCTTTGAGCCGGGAGTAACAATGAGATGTTTGCCCCGTTCAAAGGCAAGACCATGACCTACTCTGACCCAACTCCAGTGGGAACAAAACTCCTCTGGCCTTGCCCGTATTCATTGATACAAGAGGGCCTGCCTCTGTGGCCTTTTCACAGGACGACCGCAGGAAAGCTGCTTGCACACCTGTACCTCCCCCGCCCAGGGAGGCCTGGCTACCTCCCAGAGCGTGATCAGAGCCAGGAAATCTTCCGTAAGTTTGACAAAAGGCCAATATGACTTCAACGAATTCACGAGGGGTTTTCATCATAGAAAATCATTTCCAGGTAATGTGATGAAATAGGTCAAGGACAGTTATTCTAATACAGAATTGACCTCAGACATTAATAGCTGACTTAAAAAAAAAAAACTTAGTTCATTTATTATTAATAGTGAATGTCAAAAATCAAGATCATCTAATCATTTGGATAAAACAAATAAAACTGTAAGATCAGAACACGTGAATAAAAAAGTGTAGACGCTATTCACAGATCCATTAAGTTCTAGAGGCAACCGGGGCCTCATGAGATTAAAGAGGTTGCTAAGGTCCTGGAACAAGTGAGCTGCAGAATTTGGAATGGGAACCAGATTGCCTGGATTCCTAATCTAGCACTTTTCCCACTTATTCTTCTCACACCTGCCGCTCTGTAGGGTCAAAACGGCTGTGTAGACTGGGTCTACAGTTCATTCTATGCTGCTCCCGTGGTGATGTTTGAATCGTGGGTTACCTGTGATAAACGTCTAATCCAAGGCTGCTTTCCCATTCACCCCCAGAGGCGCAGTTTCCCCTCGCTGCATCAGCCAGTAGACGGTGAAGGACTGTGCCGCAGCTCCCCGTGAGAAAGGGCCATCTCTTTAAGATGTCAGACACTAGAGTTGTGACTTAGGTGACCCAAACTATAGCTACTCTACTTGGTGTAAGTCAAAACTGCTGCTACGATATTACCTTACATCTGCAGAATTTTCTGCAGACAACAACAGCCCTTTAACCCAGAGTGTCTGAGCAGAGGGAACTGGTCTAACTCCATTTGCAGGGGAAGAAAGAGAAATGATTGAGACGAGGCTGTATTTAGTGGGTTGTTTCTGGTCAAAGGAACAGCATGAAAAAGAAGCTACTTCCTACAGTGAGCCTGGAGGTGGCCCCTCAGAGTGGTGGGGGTGGGGGTAGCGGGCTGTCACTTACCTTGCTGGCCTCAAACTTGTCCCCAGGCTGGTGGTAGTCAAACCCTGGACTGCCATTGGAGGTAGATATCTTCAGGGGTGGCAGTGGTGGGTTATAGCTGGAGCCCTTTGGAGGCTTCTCAGAGCCCGCGGGGCCAGAGGAGTAGGGCCTGGGGCTGGCTTGGGGAACCCTGGACGGCTGGGACCTCATCACGGCTGTGCTCCTTTCTTTCCGCTGATACTCAATGGGTGACTGTAGGGCTGTGGGGTAAGAGCGGACGGTTACTCTAAGCCCCGGGGAATCCCACAAGGATTTGGAAGCTTATTATAATGGGCTTTGTGCCAGGCATTGTGGTGATACACGAGGAAGACACTACCCTTGTTTTTAAGGAACGTACGATCTACCGTGAGAATTCAGAAAGCTACCTTAATGAGGAAAACGCAAACACGAAGCGATACCCTCTATGAGGTGCCTGGTGTTGTGCAAAAGGAGGGAGAGAAGGCTTTGTGTGTATGTGTGTGCACGTGCACGTGCGTGTATGTACCCGGGGTGGTGGTGATAACACTTCAGACTCTGCAGGAGGTAGGCAAGTGGGAAGTGTGTCTGGGCAACAGGATGCAGCCAGATTACCTGCGGCAGCAGAAGGCCATGCGCCTCCGTGGAGGAAGAGGAGACGAGACAGGTAAGGGAGGTTATTGGTGCCGTGGTTGAAGGATCTACAAAGCCAGCCTAATGGGTTTGGGTGTCATTCTGAAGATCACAAAGAGTGACTGGATTAAGTGACCTTGAACATTTTAAGTTCTTTCACCAGAGCCACATTCAAAGAACATTAACTTCGTGGCAGTTGGGAGGAGGGACTAGAGAGGCTGATTCAGAAACTGTGAGATAGTGACCAGCGAGGGGCCCACGCAGAGCAGAGCCGGGGAGACTGTAGAATGGCTACAGGGTGGCAGGCGTTCCGGAGGGAGCCTCGACGGCCACAGCCCCGATGGGAGGGGGAGGCAAGGGCTGAGGGTCACTCCAATTTGGAGACTGGGAGAATGGTAGTTAGTAGAAGTCCAGAGATAGAGGAAAGGTGTGAGCTTTGGTTTACAGAGTTTAAGATAAGAAAGTTCCAAGGCCTGGCCCGAGTTCTCAGGCTGGTGTAGCCAAGGCAAAGCCATTCAGGGCAATGATGACTTCAAGGGCTGGCCCACTTTTGTCATTCTTATCAAGATCCTCTGTAACAAATATTTGAGTGGGTTAACAGCTGGGGCCTAGAGAACTTTCATGGACAGGGATATTTCTAGAGTGATAAGTATGTATTTCAGTAGGACTCAACACAGGGTCACACTTCTTCACCTTTGAGGTTTCAGGAGGGTAATATTGGCCCTGAGATGCCTGCACATGTCTCTGAGTAAAAGATGCCTGGCCCTGCTCTATCATCACATCCTTGTCCCTCGAGTGTGT
The DNA here is from genome assembly GCF_048418805.1 of Vulpes vulpes. Classification (NCBI taxonomy): domain Eukaryota; kingdom Metazoa; phylum Chordata; class Mammalia; order Carnivora; family Canidae; genus Vulpes; species Vulpes vulpes. The sequence goes on along the minus strand of NC_132780.1, from coordinate 125,125,958 downwards.
CATAGTATAAAACAGGCTCCGGCCAGAGCTCAGCCTTTCTCCCTGGAGGGTACTCTGTAGGCATTAAATATTTAAGTATGGATAATCTAGCTCAGGAATGTCTCCATAATTCACTATAACTAAGAGAAAGGTCCCTTGGAACCATGTAAAAGCCTGGATCACCAACTACACTCAAAGAAATGCAGTTCCAAGTTTTAAGTGGACAGCAGAGAGTTTTGAAGCAGGCCTCATCACGCTGACCGTATGGATCAGACCCATCACATGGAATTGGGAGTACGACCTGATTATATGCAATAACCGTGCTGAAGCGTTTCAGAATATTACGGCTTTCTAAATGAGCTACACAGAGGGCCTTCGTCCTTCTGCCGGCCTCAGTCTGCGCTACTCAGGTCTTAGGAAGCTGTGAATCTCAAGCCTGATCCTGTTTCTTTCTTTGCTTTGTTTGCTAGGGAGCTCGTAGATAAACGTGCGCCCTACCGCCAGCGACTATGCTGTAGTTTATGGTTAAAAGCCCAATATTAAGTTATATAGTTCTGGGTTCAAGTCTTTGTTTCATCACTTACTGTTTTTGTGACCTTGGACAAGTTTATTAATCTCCCTGACTCCTTTTCCTCACTTGAAAAATCCAGGATGAGAGGATTTACCTTTCCCTGTTGACAAGAGGATTAAATGTGATAATACATGTGCGCACATGCTTAGCACTGTGCTGGGCCCAGAGAAAGGACTCCATGTGTGTGCGCCATTGTTATTTCAATTATTTCCGGTTTTGATTTTTTCTTATTTGTCTTTTGTACTGAATCGATAAACTTAAAAATCTCATCCCAGCTTAGAACTTCTGACAGAAGTTCTTAACTACTAGAATGCAATTTAATGAATATATTTTACATATGTGCACTTTTTGTATAAAATCATTTTATCAACATAGGTGTTGATTGAAAGTTCTACATTCAGAACCTGTAAACTATATACAACTTCTGCTGCTATCCCCTCAGGGCTGGGTTGGTGTTTAATTTTAGATTTTTTAGAATGAGAAAGAACCCTAGAGATCACAAAGTTTTTTTCACCAAACTGTTCTACAGCTGGGGGGTCCGGGGGCATGACCCTCAAATACTCTGACGCAGTGTGAGATTGCTTTGAAGTTTCATGTTTATCTTGCTATATAATTTCTTTTCATTTGTTTTAAAGTAAATATGATGAGTGAAATCCCTTACCATGCAGTTAGCTGATATTGTCTACAGGGAGCTGTGCCATGTTTCCCCGCTTCCAGTACTGCTGGCAGGCGCACCAGAGCACGTGCCAATGTGGGCAGAGCAGATCGTCCCTCCTTTTCCCCAAACAAGCCAACAGAGGCCCAGAGAAATGTTATGATTTGCTCACAGTCCTCAAGTGGTATGTCACGTTTAACCTTTCCCCATAGCGTTCAGGTCCATGCTGGACAACCAACCAGTGCTGCCTGTGCCGTTCAAAAGAGTCCAGATTCTACTACTGGCAAGGGTGACACATCTGACAGTGGATCTGTGTCCGTGCTTTGGTGTGTGTGCATATACAGGCATACATGCTGCTCAGTGTGTGTGTGTATGTGTACATATGAGTATATATGCTTGCTGAGTCTGTAGGTGTGTGTGTATGTGTACATACAGGCACATGTGCTTGCTGAGTCTATGTGTGCATGCATGTATGTGTACACGTGGGCATGCGTGCTTGCTCAGTCCACGTGTGCATGTCTGTGTATGTGTACATACAGGCATATGTGCTTGCTGAATCTCCATGTGCATGCGTGTGTGTGCACATATGGGCATGTGTGCTTGCTGAGTCTGTGTGTGCCTATCTGTATGTGTACATACAGGCACATGTGCTTGCTAAATCTCTGTGTGCGCGCATATATGTGGGCATATGTGCTTGCTCAGTCCGTGTGTGTGTGTGTGTGTATGTGTACATACAGGCATATGTGCATGCATGTGTGTGCATACATACGGGCATGTGTGCTTGCTCAGTCCGTGTATGCATGTGTGTATGTGTACATACAGGCATATATGCTTGCTGAGTCTGTGTGTGCATGCATGTGTGTGTGCATATGGGCATGCATGCTTGCTCAGTCTGTGTGTGTGTGTGTGTGTGTGTGTGTGTGTGTGCATACCATACGTGCTTGCTAAGTCTCTGGGCTAACTTCATTTCTGGCTACATTTTGCCTTCAGCTTCCAGTTCTGTTTCTGCACAGAGACTTCTGAGTGCATCAACTTGAGAGATGAGCACTGGTTTAAAACCGTACACTTCCTGTCACATGGTAAGCTCAATGTGGAGACAACGCCAGCGGTGAAAAGAAAAAAAGAAATGCTAACAAGGTAGCAGCGCCCTATCACTTGGGCTCCCACTGCCAGGTAGGGGACTCCTGCAGGGTCCGTAGACAGCTACACTCTCTGCATAATCACGAGTTCTGGGCAGTTCACGGTATTACTGAAACTGAGAGCTTAGGAATCAGTCACCTCTCCTTCGAAAGGCTCAGGATGGCTGGCAAGGGGACTTATGTAGGCTCTCCCACTGATCTGTCAAACTCCCAGTTATCACCTGTGAAAACACTAGCCATTAGCCACCAAATGCGAAAACACAGGACCCTGATACTCAGCCCCTAGGACAAGGGGGATACGCCCTATTCAGATTTCTGCTGCAACTACTATTAGCTGTCAGTCTTGGCCGCAGGCATATATGCTGTGTCTCGGCTCTTCTTTTGGAAAGATGGGGCTTCCTTATCATGTTCCATCTGCTCCACTGACCTATCCAGGTTCAGAAAAATCCTAAACAAAGTGTTTCTGAAAACTACAAACCTATCATCCATATAAAATGTCATCTGGGCTCATGAAGTCACTGTAAGCCCAGACCCAAGGGAGCTCAGAGGTGTGGGGTCCCCTGAAAATGGCCCTATTAGAAGCCAGGCCTGTACCTACCATTTAAGAAGTCTCGCTGTGTTTCTAAGACTTGATTGATGTCCTGCACCCAGGCCTGCTGAATGTCCGCGTTGGCAGCTTGCAGAATGACCCTCTCAGAAGTCTCCCTGTTCATGAGTGCAAACTTGCAGGGGTCATTGTCCACGTTCTCCTCCAGGACCAAGTAATTCATCTGGAAGAAACCAAGGTGATTCTTTTCATTTTTAAGTGGTTTAAAAAAACAACGACAACAACATGGTACAGTTCCTCAAAGTATTTACTTCAGGAGTCATTTCCAAAATTTTGTCCTGGATCCAACAGCTAACCACGCTGGTTTCTGACTTTGAGTGAATGGCCTGATCCTGGAGAACAAGCAGGACCTGCAGGACCTGCACTCAGCCTGTCTCTTTCTCTCAAAATACTTGAGCTTCGCACCCACAGCTTCTTTGGCCGAAAGACCATCAAGGTTCTGAATCTGTACTCGCTCCAGATCTCTGTCTTAGGGAAGCAGCTCCCAGGATTGGCTCTTCCCTGTCCCTTGTCATCCCTGGCGGGAGCCTTACCTTGATGCTCCTTTTGAACATGTAGCCCGGGGTGAGGGATCCCTTCCTTAGCAGTTCACTGAAGATGACAATTTGCTCAAAGAGGAACACGCGCCTCTCCTTGGTCCGGGACTGCATGCCTGCGTCCAGCTCAATCACATAGAACGTGTCCTGTTGCAGCAGCTTCCCCTGGGCGGTCAGGGTGCCCTGATGGAAGCAAGTGCAAGGAAGTGGGGTGAAGGAGGTGAAAACCCGGGAGGGGGCCACAGCTCTCTGTGTCTACAAACCTGCCCCCGTAAGAACACAGACAACAGACCTGACACTAAAAGCCTCAGGGCTCTAGTTAGAGACTGAATTAGGATCCATCTCACTCAGGTAGGGCAGACACAGAGCCCTGGGGAGAGGGGGAGAAGGGAAAGAAGGCTATGAAACCACTAAGAAGCAGCCCTAAGAAAATGCCAGAAGGGAGGAAGGTAAAATGATTAGCTAAAAAGATGTTCAGATATTATCCTGCTCTTCTTATTTTTTATTAAAAGGAGAACAGAAAGTGGGTGACACCTGTAGCCTTTCTGTCCTCAGAGCTCTGAGAGATGTTGTCTGCTTGGCTCCCTTGTGGCATGGGCCAAGGACCTGGGGTACTCTTATGGCCATGGACCTAGAACCAACCTGCGGCCAAGGGAAGTGATGTTGGCAGGATGACAAGTCATCTAATGAGTTGGGCCCCTGTCATTTCCTTCTATGATTTCAGGATGGAGTCTTAGTTAGAATTAGTTTAATTCTGAAGTCTTCGTCTCCTGCTATCGATCAACAGGTACAGTTAGAGTAGCATATACAGGTGCTCATGTTTTACAAGATATTTTTCGGGGTCCTGTGATCCTTCTTAAAATGCTTTGAGCTAGCAGGCCACTTGCCAGCTCACAGAGGGGGAAGTCTATGTGGTTTGCTGGTTTCTAGCCTGATTTTCAGACACATCTTCACATCTTCAAAGGAAATTAGGTCCAACCCAGCAGGTCTTCACAGAAGCCATTGGAGAGCTTTGCTTTCTCTACTGTTTGCAGCAAGAACATGCTGACAGCTGATATCTGATAGCAGCCAGAGGGCCTCCTCTGAACCATACTCTCTCAGGTGATGACTTCTGCTGTTTAGTAAAAATGTGGGTCATTCTCTGCACATGATGCCTTATTCCAAACAGTACCTAGCACACGGGTCATTTTTCTTTCCCATTCCTGAGAAACACCTGCTCTCTGCTTGGATCACGGCTCCTTACTGTCAAGGTCAGCAGCCAAACAGGCTTATCTCTACCCTGGTCCAAAGTTAATATTAAGCTAGTGACCAGCTAGCCAGGAAAGCTCTAAAAGCTCTATTACTGTTACATAAGAGCCTGACCCATGAATTACAGCCCTGCTGATGCCAAAGGGAAAGCTAGAGAGAATTTAAGAGAGAGAATCTACGGGAGGAGGTGAGCTTCTCCCAGGCCCAAAGCCCAGGATTTTAGAAGGGACAGAGGGATGTTCATGGTCCTTTTTAATTAGCTGAAGGAACTCAAAGCAGATTCTCTGAGACTTGATGGAAAAAGGAGATGGTGGTGCTTGACTGAAAAGAGAAGATAATTTTACAGTCTGCGTGTGGCCTTCTGTGCACTCACGTGTGCACGCACAACACAATTCCTGTGGAGTCTAATGCTGATGTTGAATTCCTGTCAGTGCTCAGTGCCCCCAAAGACCCAGAGAAAGTCAAGCCAGACTCCTCCTCAGAAACAGGGGCACATCAAAGCATAAGAGCAATAGGGATTACATGGTTTGTTCAGAATAGCCTCGGAATAGACCTGGCATCGTCCCAAGGGAGAAAGTGTAAAAACTTGATCCAGTGTGCCTAGAGAAAACCCATATAAGGACTCAGGGTATCTTTCTGCTGCAAACCCCTGCTTGCTCTAATGCCTCAGGTGGAGAACTGGGAATCTATGAAAAATAAACAGCAAAGAAAACCCTCCACATAGTTCCTGGTCACAGGAACAAAGCAATGGCAGACAGGGATACCAGGAAGGGCTGGAAAGGTGGGGAGGACAAGACAATTGGGATCAAGAACATAATGAATCTAATTCAGTAACTCAAACCTGAATGTAGCATCTCCTAACTTTACTTATAGACCAGTCTGCCTTATTTCTATCCTATCCTATTCTATTCTAATTTAGCCAGGGGAAAAAAGGCTATTATTTTCCTTATTATATCAACTTCCTTCATTTCCCCTTGTTATATCAACTTCCAAGAACCCCTTTTCTCTAGAAAGGAATAATAAAATCTTAGGTTGTAGAATTACCAGGAAGCAGGATTAGAAGATCCACATCTTTCTCTAAGGGGTTCAACAATCATTAAATGCCAGTCAATAATTGTGTCAGTTCCAATTTTAAATTAATATTCAAAACAGATATTAGATATAGTTAGCATATGAGGTTTGGATATAAACTATAGGCAGCCAATTATCAAGTTTAAAGTAGGAAAGTCAACTTTTTCTTCAAAGATTCACTGGGATTTATGGGTTGAATTGCCCCCACCTCCCCATTCATATGTTGAAGTCCAAGCCACCAGTATCTCAGAATGTGACCATATTGGGAGATAGGATCTTTTCAGGGGGAATCAAGTTACAGGGAGGTCATTAGGCTGAGATCTACTAGAACAGGACTGGTGTCCTTATAAAAAGGGGAAATTTGCATACAGAAAAATGTACAGAGGGAAGACAACGTGAAGACACAGGAAGAATGTCGTGTGAACATGAAGACGGCCATCTACAGGCCAAGGAGACAGGCCTGCACAGATCTGTCCCTCACAGCCCTCAGGAGAAACCATCACTGCCTATACCTTGATCTCAGACTCCTAGACTCCAGAAAAGTGAGATTTTAAATTCTGTTGTTTAAGCCACCCAGTCTGTGGGAATTTGTTATGGTAGCCCTAGCAAACTAATTATTCACTGAAGCCAAAATTCTGGGGACATCTAGCTGTTTCTCCTAAGATTGATTCTCTTCTTCAAAGAACAGAAATGTGTACATGATGTTTTAAAGCTTTAAATGTTCATTTAACTAACGAGCCAGCCGTTATGTAGACCTATTTACTAGAACCACTGTCTCTCTCTCTCCAAAAAAAAAAAAAAAGTTCCATTTTCCCTCTCTTGCTACTTCCATCCCATAGTCCCACTCTCCCTCATAGTCCTTGCATAGTCCTTGAATTTCTCAAGCAAGAAAGCAAAGGAGAGAGGTCACCAGCAGGTCTACAGTTACAAGGAATTTGGGGTCTTTCTAACCCCCTCTAACTGTGACTCCAGCTTGGTGGACTGCTCTGTAGATTCCTCTGACTGCCCTATCACTGGATATCCTAAATAGATCAATCTTCTGGGCCCATGAGCCAGAGGGGCCTGGCGTGAAGGCACAGATGGTGAGTAGAGGCGGCGGAGGAGGCGGGCACGGGGCTTCAAAGGGAAGCGGCCTCAGAGCCCGGGCTCCTGCTGTCCAGAAGAGAGAAGGCTCAGAGCATTCTTAAGGGCTCACCTCAAAGCCCTGCAGGCGTCCCAGATTCATCATGTCATTGCAGCGTTTTGGAACAAGGCACATTAACTCCACTGCTTTCTGTGGGAAAGAACAATAGCAGCTCAGGACGGGGATGAGCACTCAGGCAGGAAGCTTAGGGCAATTCCGTGCGGGAAGACAGGGACCTCCCGGGGGCTCCCTGATTCCAGGCAAGGACACTGGTCCCTGCAGTCCACTCCTAGAGCAGTGTGGGCTTTTCTGTTCTAGTTGGGGTGTTGGTCAACAGTGCAGGGCTCCATGTGAATCAGAGACCCCACGTGGCGGAGAACGCTACCCAGCCAGCCTTTTCCTCCTTCCCACTTTTATTTAGCGATTCTCTTTCCTTCTCATATTTTCTTTCTTCCCTCTGTTGCTTCTCGGCTGCCTAAGCAACAGCCCAGCCTGGCTTGTGAAACACTAGAGGTTTTAACCTAAAATGACCTACCAGAATGGTCTGTAACCTCTCTGGCTTAAAGTAATCCCCATGGTGACATTGTTTCAAAGGACTTCACTTAGGGAGTAATCCTCGGGGGTAGGGGAGGGAGTGAAAACAGGATATGTTATGTGTTGAACTCGGATAGTACCTGGGCTCATGGATGAAACTGCACACGGGAACCCTGAATCTCTGAAGGATGTCAGAGGACTCAAATATCCCCCTTTCCCACCATAAGTCCCTGGAGCCACGTGGAGAACATGAGAGGAGCGAAACTCTGGTGTTTCCCAGGACAGAATTCTCAGGTTTGAGAAAAACACTCAGTGTGTTCATTACTACTGGCCGTTCCCCATCCTGTGGAGCTGCTCTCTGCAAGGGGCTCTGAGAGGACTCCGCCCAGACCCCCGGCCCTCCGGAGCCAGTTCTTCCCCCTTAGATACGACACCCAACACCATCGCCAAGGACGGCCAGCGCTGCGAGAAGACTCACCTCGATATCCGAACACTCCAAGCCAGCCTTCTCACTGTATCTCAGGAAGTCCTAGCAAGTGGGAGAAGCAGGGAAGGGTGCGGGAGGGTGACATCGGTTAGGCCAACAGAGCGCCATAAAAAACCCAGCATCGTAAAACCTTCAATGACACCCAGACAACTTTCCTCCCCAACAGACATGGCAGTGTGTCGCAGAAGCAGAGGTAGGACGTTATGAGTCACATTGGAAACAACAGGGAGAAAACCCCCAGATACTCAAAAGAGGAAAAGCTATGGGGAAAGGGAGGGAGAGGGGGGAGAGGGGGAAGTTATGTCCAGAAAGCCTGGGAGAAAGGAGAGCTCAGTCTCTCTCTTCCATGTACCTCACATTCTGTAAGACAAACCAAATCAAACCGCTTCAAAAAGTAAAATATGATCAGATTTTAGGTATTCCTCATCTAAGCTTTCCAGGGCCTTGCCTTTGCTTTTCTTTCTCCTTGTGGTCGCTCTGATTTTATGTTCTTCCTATTTTTTATCTTTTAAAGATCCCAAGTGAGTGATGGTGACAAAGGAAGAAAGCGACTTGAAAGTGAACTAACCGTCAACCTTGAAGACAGGAATGACATGCGTGCAATTTGTTTGGAGGCAGAGCTGACCCAAGTAGAGGACAGAAGATAAGAGCCCACAAGGCGGCACCCCCCTCCCCGGCCTAGTTCATGGGGAAAGTGTGGTGGGGACAGAGCCTCACGCTGACCTGCTCGCCAACTCAGAGCCCAGGAAGAGCCTTCTCCGGCCCTGCCTCAGGCTTGCTGCTCTCTTACCTTGAGGAGCAACTGATATTTTGTGATTCTCTGAATGGGCTTGATGAGGAAGTCGCTAAGGGTCAGCCTTTGATTTATCTCCTGTTTCACCTCCTGGAACACAAGGGAGCGACGTTAGAGGAAAAAGGAGCCAAAGAACTGGAGTCCTGGGTATTAGGGTTCAAGGTGAGAAGGACACGCCTTCCTGTTTGCCATAAAGTTCTAGAATCCTCAAACAACGTGAGGGGCAGAGCTGCCCACACAGCGGCTCATGTGTTTCAGACAACACGCAGCACACCTCGGCGGCCACCTTCTGCAACGCACGTACCTCCCGCCTGTGTCCTCGCCCCAGCCCTGGGGACGAGGTGGAAGGGGAAGGGGTGCCTGTGGTCTCTGGTGCTCCAGGGCCGCGTCAGAGGGGCTTCTCCCAGGGCCCGGGCCCAACGGGCTGGGCCCTCAACGCAGATCTGCCCACGGTCGGCCCAGGGCTCTTCCCGGGGGCGGCCTGGCCTGTCCTCAAGCAAAGCGAGCACCTTCCTGGAAGGAGCCTGAGAGAAGCCCTGGGGAGGGGAGCGGAGACCTGCAGGTGCCTTGGAGCAGTCTCGGGGGACAGAGCCCTGGAGAGTGGGTCACGGTTCTTGTGCCAACGGGCCTCCGCCAGCGGGCCACCTGGCCGCCGGGGCCTCCGAGCCCGGCCCTGGCCCCGCCGAGGCAGCCCCGGCCTGAAGGTCCCGGAGCCGTGGGGGCACCTGCCCACCCTTCCTCCCCGACCCCGGCCCGGCCCAGTGCTTACGTCGAAGTAGGCGTCGTACTCGGCCACGATGTACTCGGAGCGCGGCTTGTTCTGGCAGTACCACACGTAGACGTGCAGCTTGCGCTCCTGCCGAAGCAGAGGGCAGGTGCTCAGGCTGGCGGGGGGGAAGGTAGGTGGGGGGAGAGGGGGACGGGGGGGGGGGAGCGCGAGCGCCCAGCCGAGATGGCAGACAGACAGACAGATGGAGAAGCAGGCTCCGCGCCGAGCGGGCAGCCCGACGTGGGGCTCAACCCCAGGGCCCCGGGATCAGCGCCTGAGCGGGGGGAGGGGGGCAGCTGCTCCACCACGAGCCACCCAGGCCCAGGGAGGACAAAGGCCGGTCCAGGGGCCCGGCGGCGGGGCCCAGAGCTGCGGGCGCACTCACGTGTTTAATGAAGAGCTGGGCCAGTCTGTCCTGCTCCTGGATACATTTTTCCAGTTCAGCCAGGAAAAAGCTAAAAGGAGGAAGAGGGTGTAAGGGGGTGTAAGGGGGGGAAGCCACATCCTTCAGAACTGCAGTATTGCTCGGCGAGAAGATCAGTGACGTCAGCCTCTCCCCCGACCCGACCCGACCCGACCCCGAAGGTCAGGTGCAGGGGAGGACGGAGGGTCCCGGGGTTCTCCGGACCGCGGAGCACTTACTCCTTGTGCCAGTCGTAAATCTGGTGGATATTTCCAAACACGATTTTATCCTTCCCTCGCATGTCCTCGGGGACACCCTTTTCTTCTATTCTCTTCATGAAGCCCTACAGAGCAGAGGCAGCGGTCAGTGGGGCATCTTCACAAGAAAGCTATCCTGCCTGCACCATAGGGCAGCCCCATGGGCAGGCCCACCCCGCAGGGGGCCGAGGGCCAGCTCCTCCGTGCTTTCTCAGGGCTCCTCAGAGCTCGGCCAGGACTTTACCCCATGCGGGGCGACACACGCAGCTCTGATGAAGTTCTAGGTCTCTTTCTTGGTCTCCCCAGCCCCCTAAAGAGAGTCTTTTTCATCCAACCATCTAAATGCCCCTAAGGTAAACCCTCAAGGAGAGGGAGCATGTTTTGTTTTGTTTTGTTTTATGATTTTATTTATTTATTCATGAGAGACACAGAGTGAGAGAGAGGCAGAGACACAGGCAGAGGGAGAAGCAGGCTCCATGCAGGGAGCCCGACGTGGGACTCGATCCCGGGACTGGAATCATCCCCTGGGCTGAAGGCAGATGCTCAAGCTGAGCCACCCAGGCGTCCCAAGAGCACGATTTTATTTACTACCAAGTTGACTCTTAACTGTGGATTTGTCAGTCTTGTCTTATGGGTAGATTTTTCTTTGTCTATCCTCTTGGTAGCCATAACCCCCTCCTCAATCTCAGAGGACTCTACGCCCCAAGGTCTCGTTGGGGGTGCCCTGCTTGTAGTCACGGTGGCTGGTAGCTCTGAAGACTACATGCCCGTATGATTAAATGCCAAAGAAGAGCTCTTGAGACAGTAACTTGGTCACCTGAAGCAAGGTGAAAGGAGTCCGCTCTAACCAAGAGGCTCCCCCAAATGCTGCAGCTTTGAGACCCCATCTCCCTCTGAATCTCTCATGATACTTCAAGGAGAAAAGAAAAGAAGAAACCCAATATATTTCATTCGATCTACTGTAATTTTTAGTTTCATTTCTGCAAATACCCAGAGAGAGCAAAATACATGTAACCCTCAAGTTAAAAACACCTTGGCTCAGGTAGGGTCCAACCTGCCCCTGGCTGGGTGACCGCAGACCCACCTTGCGCCACATACTCACCTCCACCACAATCCCCAGATCCTTGACGTAGTCTTTTTCTGTCTGCACCAGCTCATTCAGGACAAACCTGGGCAGGAGAATAAGAAGAAAGAAAGAATAAGAAGAAAAAAGCAGGAAGGCGCTTTCTGGGGCTCTCTCTGTGAGAGGGCCCCACGCCTAGAGGCGGATTCCCAGGTGGCACACAGCAGCCGGCGGTGGGTGTGTGTGGGGGGGGTGACCACGATGCTCACCATTCAGTCTTTTCCTTTCTGTTCTTTTTTTTTTTTTTTTTTTAATTTTTATTTATTTATTTATGATAGTCACACAGAGAGAGAGAGAGGCAGAGACACAGGCAGAGGGAGAAGCAGGCTCCATGCACCGGGAACCCGACATGGGATTCGATCCCGGGTCTCCAGGATCGTGCCCTGGGCCAAAGGCAGGCTCCAAACCGCTGCGCCACCCAGGGATCCCCCTTTTCCTTTCTGTTCTTAATGATTCTTCCTCCCTCATCTATAACTGAACAGCCGTATCGATACGAGGCAGGAGGAGTCACAGGCACTTTGACAAAAGTGACTTATGAAAGCTTTGAGGCCAAGGGCTCACCATGAGACTTCTCTTCCTTCATTTCAACTCCATTCTGTGCTTATCAAGAGGAGGAGGACATTTGCTTGATAACCAACCTTTGAGGCTTTAGAGACACCAACATCAAGTGAGGCCTCTGAGATACAGAAGCTGGGGTTATTCAGACAGGTGGCCCTGGTACCTGGCCTGCAACCCCCCCAGTCAGGGACAGGAGGTCTGACTGCAGGCACCACATAATCACAACCTTCAATGCAGCAGCCTCCCTTCTCCCCAGCAGACCTGGGGTTTAACCACTACAAGGACCCTTGCTTTCTTGGTTTCTTTCTTGTTCATGATTTCCTCCTCTCAGAGTATTTGCTCTGTGCCAGTGCTTCATCTGGGGTTTCTCATGCTTCTGTCATGTGGGTAGTGTAAGCCCTGCTTTATAGAGAGGAGAATACTGAGCCCACGTTGCCCAGGATGACAAAGCCCCCGGCAGAGTTGGGATCTGAACCTATTCCACCACAGCCCAAAGACTCTGCTCTTTCACTGTTGCCCGCCGCCTGGCAAGCTACTCAGACCAGCTCCCTGGAGTCCCTGAGACTCCACACCCAAGCACTTCTCTTTCTTTCTGTCCAAAGAGTAAAGATCTGGACAGAAAACACTCAGGGCGGCGCACCGGGGCAGGCTGGGTGCTGTGCGGCTTTCCTGGAGTCTGACTCGGACTAGCTAAGTGCGAAGACAGTTTTGCCTGGAGCCACCCAAATGCGTTTTGGGCCCAAGTGGCAGAAGGGGTACAGCGCTGGGATGCCCAAAGGGGACCCCAGCATAAGCATTGTGACTGTTCTGAACCCAGGAAGCAATTCATCTGAAATTCCTGATCTACATAGCGCAGAGAACCAACAGATCCCCGGGTCTGGGCCTCAGGGTGATGGGGAGAAAGAAAAGGAACACGCACTTCTTTATCGGCATGGCCAGTGCTTCCAACCAGTTTCCTCCCTCTAATATGCACAATCCACAATCATGTGTTATAGGCCACAGGAAGGAACTGGCAAGGCCAAATAAAAGCATTTAAATATATCTTTAGCATGGCCCATGCTACTGCTTAGAAGAAAGTGGTAAAACCCCACAGGAAAGTGGGAGTGGGAATTTGGGGCTGGGAGGGCCCTCTGGAGATGAAGTCCAGCTCTCTGTCTCCAGGCGATATTTTTATCCTGTGCTATCTGCTGACAGAGTGAGGGCTGTCTTGGGCTTTCCAGCCCTTGGGGAAGGGGAGTGATTAGACTAGGTGCTGCTGGTGGGCCTGGCACCACTCCTCTTGGAGCCCCAATGAAATATTTGGGGAGATAATGACACATTAATAGACATTTTGAAAAGGTCCATAAAAGATTTAAGTTACATGCAGCACAAGACAGTACATGATTAATTGCCAAATAAACTGAACTGATAATAAAGCATTTAAAAAAAAATGTTTAGGTCTTCATTGGTCAAAGTTATTTACAATGTAAATGTTATTCTTTGGTCCAACTAAATTTCTTCCAACTACAGGTCAGACCTATTTCTAATTTCTGTGTTAACACAATGGTGGGGAATGGCTGGGATCTTGTACAGAAAATCCTTCAGAAGTTTTGCACTGGCTGTTCCCTCAGCCAAGAGCACTTTCCCTCCATGACTAATGGCTAATTCCCTACCCCCTTCTAGTCTTTGTGCAAATGTCAGAACCATTGAAAACTGCAAATGGCCTCAACCATACTCCAAATCTCCCTTATTATTTTTTCTTTTTCCATCTTCTAACATGTTAAATAATTTATTTTTATTTTGTTTATTATATAATTTCTCCCTTTATATAGTGTACACTTGCCATGAGAACAAGGACTTTTGTTGTTATTGTCTTACAGAAACATCCCATACTTTGGTGCATGACAGGTGTCCAACACCTATTGTTCAATGAATGAGTGGCTAAACTTGAAGACAATCAAGTCCATTCTCAGCTTTTTTCCCTTCCTGGACAAATAACTATTTGTTTTCATCTTTTCTCCACGGAGCTCCCATTTAACCCTTTGATGCTTGGACCGAGTCTCCATTCTCTGTGTCTTGCCCTCCCCGCCCCCGCCCCCCCAACCACCACTCCCACTCCCTGGCCTCTAGCCTCACACAGAGTCCACAATCAGACGTGTACACATCCTCTCTTTCATCACGGCCATAAGTTACAGCAAGAGTGATGAGACATTGTAATCGCTGGATTTTCAGGATAGCTCAGGACGTGGAGAGCTGTGAGTCAGGCAAGAGAGTAATAAGAGGGAGAAGAAATGGGTAAAAAGAGTAAAAGAGACCATAAAATTTTGCCTGTTGAAGCAAAATCAGACAATATCCCATCTGGAAGCAGGACAATGGCTTACATGACTGCTTATGGGCCCGTTCAACCAAAGTGACAAGAGTAGTGACCGGCTTTGCCAAGGACCACCTGCTACCGCGAAGGTCTCCTCTGTGATCTGAGTTTTGCTTTGGCTTGGCAGAGGACTGGAACATCGGCTCCAACTCTGCATTTATGTAAAAACAACCCTGAGAAGCTAAAGAGAACCAGCTTTGTACAAGTTCTAGAAAATGTCCTTGTAGGGATGGTATTTTTCCACCTCTATTCCATTTTTGGGGTTCCTCCGAGTACCCATAAAGTTGGAGGGTAAATTTGGAGCTGAAGAAACACTTGCCCAGCTCCACCATGAGGTGACAGCCCTGCTCTGAGGCCAGGCCCTGGCTATGACGTTTCTACTTTTGTTTCCTAGGAAAGAAAGTCATTAATGGTCACTTTGCCTGCTTCCAGGCAACAGAAGGACCTGGCCTCACTCAGTTTTGCTAATCCTCATGTCTGTGACCAGGCTAAAGGAATGAGTCTGAGGGAGAAGGACGGACTAATTAGCAAAGGGACCAGTTCTCTGGGCTTTACGATCTCTCACACACCAAGCCACGTCCAAGACTCATCAAGCTCTGCTCCCAACATGGAGTCAAATTCAAGATAAGAAAAGTAAAGTTTTGGAGGAATTGTGGTTTTGCCTTGCTGGTATCTGATATCTTCTTAATCATCTCAAATGACAGAAGACAGACTCGACATCAGAGTGGATAACTCAACCCTTGCATAAAATACGGGCTTTCGTGACATGGACTGCAATGTGAATTGTATTTATCCCCAACTATATTTAAAAAAGTGAAGAGGTTCTCTTGGAGCAAAGCCCATACATGGGTACTAAATGAAACCATTAGAGGAACAGAGCTAGGCCCTGGCCAGCTGGCACAACAGATGCTTTTCCTATCTAGGACTTCTCTACGTTTTGAGAAATGGATCCTCAGGTGAAACTCTACCAGACTTTCTGCCGCGGATTCTCTAATATGGGACCATAGGAATAGTCCCATAGTTCCCTGCATTTTGTTGTTTTCCTTTTATCAGCATGCTTTAAGTTTCTCACAGCCCTTGGTGATACGCACACTTTATCTGTAACAGCTGCTGTCTCCCTGACGATGCTTCAGCCTAAAATTCTTAAAGTCAGTGCCACTGCAGTGCCTTGTTTATCCCAATGTTACCCTGTACAGATGTAGGTCACCTTTACTTAGAACGAATGGTATCAGTGGAAATACAGTGAGTGGAACCCCTCTGCCCAAACTTCCTCCGACCTTAGCCCACTGTCCAGCACACACATGCGCACTAGGGTAGAATCTGGGGAAAGTCACTTACATCCGGCCTCTCAGGGCTTTGGCTTTCTGTTCTTCTTCCAAGTTTCTAGGAGGTGTGGGTGGGGTCATCCCCTCATTCAGGCAGCCTACAGGGTCTTTCAAGCTTCCCCGGTATGAACCTCCTTCTAGAGTCTGAAAAGAGAAGAAAAATAGCCTCAGGGAAGTGTATATTGAAAAATCATCTGGAGGCCCTTGTGTCCCCTCCAATCTAGCAGCAGCCAGCTTGGTAGACCAGTTGCCAAGGCTGTTCTCACTGAACATCAGTGAAGTGCCAGGAAGCCGGGTATTCCTCTCTCCCTGCAACAGACTGTCCAGAGCGGCCGCCTTCTCCGGCGATCAGGATGAACTTGGCGTCGTGTGCTGCCAATTTCCCAACATAATGAAAAACATCAAAGTGACTTATCTCTGGGTAAGGGCTGCAGAGGCTAAGCTAATCATTGCAATTCTACACTAATGAAGCAGAAAAGAAAATCAGTCGTGGGGCCATCAAATCCCAACTGATAAGGGGAGGGTAGTGACAGGAGAGCTAGTTGGGTAAACTCACGTTTGTTAAATTGGCTACAATTTTTTCCCCAAAAGGCTGATGACACGTAGACAGGAAGAGATCAGCAGATTCAGCCTTTCCCCAAAATATCTTTGCTAAGGTTATTTACCAAGGGTTTTCTTTCATTCATGAATCCCCTTAATTTCTTTTAAGTAAGGTGCTGCAGGATTAAGAAACAAGGTAAAAGTAAAGATACAAGACTCTAGAAAGAGTTAAAGGCAAAGGATTCTAACCCCAGATCTGTTAGTCACTGGATGATCTTAAGTGAGACAGCTGCAATTATTCCCTGCGTGCTTCAGGGTTTTGTTTTGTTTTCAGTTTTCAAATGAGATCTCTCCTTCCTACAGATTTCTAAGGAACAGACAGAGACAATAAATGTATAATCCGTTGGCAAATTAAAAATATTCTACAATGATGAGCTCCCCCCTGCCTCAGAGCTTTTAACAAGAAGGATACTCGAAAATGAGGCCAATCTTAGCATTTTTACAGGTGTCCACAAAGTAAGATCACACAGTGATACTTAGCATTTCATTATGGAACTTGGCAGAAGCGATGTGGATAAACAGTAAGCCTGGAGATCAAGGTCAAGGTGAGCAATTCTAAGACAAACATGGGAGTCTAATCCAAACTACCCACACAAGAGGCCTCTTTACAACAGCCTCTGCAGCTCAAAGGAAAGGCTTCACTTTGGAAGTCTTTGAAAACATCAGCCCTAAGGGTAAAAGTCATAAAGATCAAAAAGTCTCCAAGAAGGCGGGAGAAACAAAAGGCTTCATTCAGCATGGTGTTAACCTGCACTGGGAGTATCTGTCTAAATTCTCATAGCTGCTATAGTTCAAGATGGGACGAATAAAAGCAGGAAACGTCCAGGGGAATGAAACAAAAAGCAAATGAGGTGCCCAATGGGTCATTCATTACATGAGAACAGTTGGTAGATATTAAGACTTAAAGCAGATGGGCACCTGGGTGCCTTGGTTAAGTGTTCGATTCTTGATTTTTGGCTTGGGTCATGATCTCGGGGTCCTGAGATCACATCCCACATTGGGCTCCACGCTCAATGGGGTAGTCTGCTTGAGAGTCTCTCTCTCTCTCTCTCTGCCCCTCCCCCCTTTCTCTTTTTCACTCTAAAATAAATGAATATATCTTTAAAAAAAAAAAAAACTCAAGTAAAGCTGAAAAATTTAAAGCTGAGAAGAGAGGTCAACTTCCTTGCCCCGCACCAACCCCCCAAATCAACAACATGTACTGAGGGCTGAGCACGACTTGTTACCAACACCAGAAACTAGAATTAAGAAGATAGTGTCTTCAAGTTTGACAGAATTTCTTTTAACTTGACATGAAGTCAGGACAAGTAATCCACGGTGGAAGTTGTTATCCTGAGAAGCAGCATAGGCTAAAAATACAGAAAGGTCAAGGAGAGTTTAGCTAAATTTATAGATTCAGGATCTGTAACCAGTTATTAAGGAAATGAGAGTGTCTGGTACTGGGGTCTGACAAGCCAGTGGACAGGCAGGCTTTTCAAGACATGTGACCCGTTCCCTGGTGCCATCGCCAGAGACAGGCTCCCAGGCAGATGGACCCGGCTGGTGATTGATCTGATTACAGGCCTTTTACTTCCCCTCCTCCTTGTCCCATTGTCCCATTACAGCCTTTGTTCTGCAGCCTGTTGGCTGGCAGGATGCTTACTGGAAGGCTGGGGCAAACAGGCTTACACCTCTGCCTACAAGGCTCTCCTGTGGAACATCCAGCTTGGCACGGTCCATCTTCAACCTTGTAGAATGAAGGGTATCTGAGGAGTCTGAAGTGTCACACAAGGAAATATGCTCCATATTCTCCTGCCTGGCCTATTCTATGAGCAAAGAAGCCCAAATTATGTCTGGGGAAAGAGTCTCTGTGAGGGGGTGAGCAGGGCAGAGGCAGTGAGAGGAAGAAGAGAGAAAGAAAGGGTCTGGCTAAGCTGGGTAGTCTGGGTAATCTGCTTCATGATGGTGTTGGCTTTCAATGCTTATAACTCAAATGCAATAAATCCCCTCTGAGGACCTGGCTACCAGAGCTGGAGTGGGGATCCTGGGGCCCAGCCACCGGCAACTGGAGGTGACCTGCCACTGTCTGTGCTGCTCCTGGTGGGAAGCAGGCAGCATGGCTGGTTGATGAGCCATGGGCTGTGGAGCCACAGGGAGGACTCCTGCCTTGCTCGGGGCTCAGGCCACATCCGGTAGTCATGTAGAGAGATGTCAGACTGCACATCTGAGGAAGGAGATGTTGCAACAGTCCAGACAGGAGAGCATTTTGAGCACTGACTCTAGACTGAGCTGGTCTCAGCAGCCAAAGGAGAAGGTACACAAGGAGAGGGCAGCTATAGTTGCTCTAGTTGGTCCAAGGCCAGGGAACAGAAATGCAAATAGGATTCAAAGCGGTAGATTAAGTATAGAGGAAGGTTGCCCCCACATTAAAAGTGAGCACATTTCCTGCCTGCTGGACTGTGGATCATACACTCCTGAACTGCTCTTCCTCGGGACTCCTATAGGCGCCCTTTACACACCCCCGCACAGCATTCGTTACACAGTACTGCGACTGATCATCTGTTTGCACCCAAGCAAACAGTCATTGAGCGTCTACTACGTGCTAAATATTCGCCAAGCACTGCAGAAATGAAGATGAACATGATCTGGCTTCCTGCTTTGCATAACCTAAATTATCACGTGTGCTGCTCAGACCAAAGATATACCTAGGAGGATGAAAATGGGAGTAGGCTGCTGTCTTGGGCTGCGAGGTAGGGGAGGGAGGGTGGAGAGGGGAGGGAAAGCAAGAGGCAATGCCTGAACAGAGTAAAATAGGGATTTTACTGGATACAGTGGTGGGAGAGCATTCCGGGCAGGAGCAGCACCCTGAGTAGGGGGTCAAGCTTGAACCTACCAAGCGAGGGCAGCATGGAAAGCTGAAAGCAGCTGATACAGGTGGAATAGAGAGTGTGGGAGTGGAGAGGGGTGGGGGTTGCTGGCAAGTGCCTGTGTGTTATGTGCATTGGGGTGAGTGAGCGCTGGGGAAGGAAGAGGGGGGAAGAGTAAGACAGCCCTCAAGTATGCAGGGACACACCACAGGGAGCCTTGTGCGGAGCCTTAACAAGTAGACTTTACTTTCTGACACCAATGAGGAAAGGTAACACGATTGGATTGAAGTTTTAGGAAGATCAGTCTTAACGTTCCTTAGGGTTTTCCATGACTTGGGAAAATGTCTCTGACATGACGGTAAAGGAAAAAAGGACTTTTCTATACTCTCTAATTTATCACATTATTTTTAGGAGGGTCTAGGAGAAAACAGATCAATATTTTAGCACCGAATATGTCTAGAGGATGGTATTACCAGTGATATAATTTGTGTTTATAACCTTGTCATCATTCCATTTTTTCCTGAATGAGCATATATTGCTTTTATTAATAATGAAAAAAGAACTATTAAAATTTTTTTTAAAAAGAAGAAAAGAAAATCCATCCGGTAGTCATGTAGAGAGATGTCAGACTGCACATCTGAGGAAGGAGATGTTGCAACAGTCCAGACAGGAGAGCATTTTGAGCACTGACTCTAGACTGAGCCTCATTAAGGAAGGTTCCATGCTGGATCAGAGCTGGCACATAGTAGAAGTCCAAGAATCTACGGAATGTACCATGGGGCTCTTGGGGAGAGGGCAAAACTCATCTGATAAAACAACAGGTAAGGGCTGTGATGCTCCAGCATCACACACCACACCAACCTCTTAGCTGCCCAACCCTGTTTTAAAAATGTATATACTATTCTCTGGACAAAATTAGATTGTACTTATTTCCAGGCAAATTAAGGGTGTGGATGGGGAAGAGAACTGTATAGAAGGAAATGCCATGTTTAGGCAAATACATTTCAGGTTTGTGACGTTCTCTTATTTATTTATTTTTTTTGGTGAGAATCGAAGCTTTCAACAAGCTCAGGAACCTTTTCCATAGAGGGAGGCCAGAGGCACCCAGTGCCACAAAACACACACCTCCACCATGGGTGTGATGCAGCCATTATTTTCTTCCCTCTGGTCTCTTTCCTTCCCTCTTCCCTTGTCACTGATGAAGCAGGCCGACTGACCTTGAGGAGGGCAAAGCACACATACACACAGCTGCAGCTTGGCCCTAGCCATGTTTGGTGCCCCACAGGGCTGGCCCAGGGAGGTGAATGCTATCAAAGCAGGAGAACCAGAGGGCAGGAAGCAGGTAGACACATTTTAGGATGCCAGGCTACCAGGTAGACTGAAGAAGACCTCAATCCTGGCCAGCCCCTACCCCAAAGGCAAAGGATTATCAGTCAAGGGGCCATTGGTACCATCTGAAGCCCAGTGAACTACTGTGACATCCTACATGAGGACAAGGGCTCTTTCTAGAGAGGAAGTGTTCTTTCTAGAGGCTTCATCTTTCACGTCAGGCCGGCTGTGAAATGCTGTGGCTGTTTAGAAACACATGAGATTTTTCACATGGCCCGGAAGTTCTTGTTCCTCAAACTTGAGGAATAAAACCAAATCATATAGGTTGTTGAGCTATTGCCCTGCCCTGTTCACCCAACCACTAATCTATTGGCTGACAAATACTGTGTCCTCATGGCCCAGGACGTGGTAATGGAGGACAGGGACGGCACTGCTCCCTTCTGACATTCACAACACAGACGAGGTGGCTAAGAGCTAACATTTGCAGGATGCTTGCTTATCATCCTACAAAGCACATTCACACCTACTCAATCATTGTGGTATCTCTTTTAAGATAAGATTCTGCTGGAAGGAATCATCACTGCTGATAAAGGAGATAAAAGAGAGGCCCAAGGAGACTAGGTACCTTGCCTGTGGCTACACAATAAGGAGCAGAGGCAGAAATTACAATCCAGGTCTCTGATTCCTTACACCCCCACCACTGCCACCACCCATCCTCAGGTCTAGGAGAAGGTTTATTAAAAATCACACAGGGGGGCGCTCAGTTGGTAGAGCACTTGACTCTTGATCTTGGGGGTCATTGGTTTGAGCCCCATGTTGGGGGTAGAGTTACTTTAATAAATAAAAAGGAAAACAATACAGGGAAAGCAGGAAGAGTTCTTACTCTGGGCTTGGAGTTAGAGACAATATCTTAACACAAAACGTGGAAAACATGTGTGAGATCTATTTGTGGGGAGGTGGGTGGGCACCTTCTCTTGGTAAATAAAAGCAGTGATTAAAGACCAAGTCTGGTAGATGAAAACTCAGAAGTGTCCTCTGATGTCCAGAGGGACTTGCCAAAGGGGTTCTGGGGGAGCTTCAAGGGTTTGTCTGTACTGTAGGTGAGCTGGAGAACCCCTACCCTTGTTTCCTACCAGCAACCCTGGGGCAGAAGCCTTGGCACAGTCATGACCACGTGGCCATCAAGCACCAAGGGCAGCTCTGGGACTCCGAGACACAAAGGGTCTCAAGGCTTTCGGGTGGAGCAGAATTTGGTGCTATCTCTGGAGCAACCGAAAAAGAAAGAATCCAAGCCCTAGATATAAAAATCCAAGTGTGCTAGATGCTCCTATGAAATTTCCAGACTCTGCAAATTGGAAAGAAACTTATTAGCTCATCTTATACCGAACTAAGTAAGATAACTCCAACCCCCGGTCTAGGTTCCACCCTCCGGAGCAGCAAAGAGTGAGACACCCCTTCTTTCCCATGGCAGTCCTCAATTAATCCGGAACGGCTCTCCTGAGCCTTCTCTCTCCTAACTTCTCC
Source organism: Vulpes vulpes (assembly GCF_048418805.1). Taxonomy (NCBI): domain Eukaryota; kingdom Metazoa; phylum Chordata; class Mammalia; order Carnivora; family Canidae; genus Vulpes; species Vulpes vulpes. The sequence goes on along the minus strand of NC_132780.1, from coordinate 125,104,131 downwards.
CCAAATTTAACGCAGTATCTTTAACTTTCCTTCAAATGATAGGGACCACATGGTACTGTTTACCTCCTCTGGGGCCCTTCCAGGGAGTTCAAGACCACTGCAGAACGCTGCATTCAGAACCTGATGCATGACTCACACACCGCTCATGGCAGGTATGGGCTGAAGACCTTTGAGGACAATGGGGCTATTATTCTCCTTGACTGTACATTGTACTTTCCTTGACCTGGCCTATGATCACAGTGGCTATTTTGGCAGCTGTCACACTGTGGTACGTTAGTCAAAAACTCTGGGACTTTCGTAGGTTCTAGGTCTTCCCTTTTCTAAGCCACAGAGCTAATGAAGAGGAATACACGTCTCAGAGGTAAAAATGCAGCTTGGGATTCTCAAACACGCCCGGGAAACAACCACTTACTGTTGCTTCATTGCTATCCCACAGTGGGTATGTCCTGGGACGCGAAGGAGGAAAAAATAAAGGGAGGGACAAATGATCAAATTTTGGTGAGAAGATTCTGAGAAACCAAACCAAACGCTCCCTCATTCCTCTCCATGGTATGGGCTTGGTTTTACTTGTTTGGCCAAAGAAATCTCTATAATTCTGGGTTCATCGCAGGTCCTCAAGAAGGAGTTATTGGTGGAAGAAGAAATTAAAGTTCTCATTGTGGGAACGTACCACAGAGAAACCACTCATCTGATAGATGTTTGTCGAGAGCCTATTACAGGGCTGATCTGCTCCACCGCCACCCCACACTTCCTCTCTTCTGGGAAACCTGCTCTCATGGACTTCTCAATAGCGGCACTTACCTGCTTAACACCAGATACACCGATTACACAACCAGAGGCCTGCAGGGACTCCCAGCAGTGCTAAGGTGAGCAGTCACAGCAGGATAAAAGTAATCCAAAATATAGAAAAATACAGCCTTTTGGAAACAAGTGTCTACTGATGTGTGTGCAAAAGCCTCCTATATACTCATGGAGGAGGGGAAAATAATGTTCTAAATGACCAATCATCTTGCCGGGTAGGGAGGCTGCAAAGATTAAGACAATGAAAAGATCAAGGTGCTTTAACAAATAACCCAACAGAACCCTCTAAGAGCTGTCCCTGGCAGTGGGCGGCTTACACAGTAACTGCCATGGGGCTGCCTGGGCTGGTCGGGGAAGCCCTTCTGGGCAGATGAGATTCCAGCGGGGTCCTGAAGGACTGTTACGCTTCAGATAAGCAAAAATACGAGGGGGAACATTCCAGAGAAGTAGGGCGGTAGGAAAAGAAACTTGGAGGGAGGAAAGCCAAGTGCGTGAGGAACACCATTTGGTTGGAGCATTGTTCATCTACCAGAAGAAAAACGTCGTCGTAGGCTGGCTAAAATACACGAGAATATTGGATACATGTGAATTTTATCCGTGGGCTGGTGATTTCCAAAGTTTGATCATCTACCTCTATCAGTAAACACAATTTTGGTCATGCATTGCCAACACATGGAACTTATGTATAAATCACATCTCTGTGTTACTGCATTATCATTATGCACATAATAAAATATACCTGAATCGTTTTTAAATGAGATGAGGAGATTCAACAACTGCTTTCCTGTACCTCAATAAAGTGTCCTGTGTACCCAAAGGCACCCCCACCCTGGAGATGACCGCATAGGCAAGAGGGAGGAGGCCGTGTGCGCTTTCACCGAGGAGGGAGGCAATAGAGGTGCTTGTGGAAGACCCACCAGGAGACGAGGCCCAGGAGGGAGGCAGACCAGGGCAGGGGAACTACTGCAATAGTCCAGGCCTGAGGTCAGGGCTCAGGTGCTGAAAGGGAAAATGTGAAGGAAAAGACAACGGATGATATGATTTGTAAGGAACAATATTGTTAAGCCGTATCTGGAGAACGAGGAGGGGGTGTGGGTCCGTGTGGAGAGAAAAGGGGAAGCAAGTGGGAAGTGGTCAGAGAGACAAGCTTTGAAAAGCCAAGGACGGTGCCCAAGAGAGCACTCGACTCCCACCAGCGAGGCAGGGGGGTGACAGGAAAGTGGACCACCCTCAAGAGTTAGACGCAGTTACTAAAACATCAACTGAGATGTCCTTTCTAACATAGGAAGGAAAACTTAGAAGGAGAAGGAGAAAATTCTGTGTTAAATTTCCTGGCCGCTCTCTAAGGTGGGAGATTTGGGGAGGGAGTCACTGTCATCAGAATTGCTATCAGGCAGCCTTTCCTGCACAGCATCCAGCATCTTCCTCTCACTCCTGGGCCAAGGAGAGAAGGGTTTAAATGGTGCTGATTACAGGGCTGCCCAACAGAAGTCTAGCAGGAGCACAGGCATTTATCCTAATGAGAGTCGCAGGAGAAACCAAACCAGCGACCTGGATGAGGGTGCAGGGCAAGGAGAAAGCTCCCAATTGTCATCATGGGGATACGTGGCAACGTGAAAACATGGGCTAGAGGAACAGCACTAACCGAAAACGAGCTCTTTCACCAGCACAGCGCCAAAACCCTCGAGCAGCCAGACCCATAACTCTTCTCTGCAGCGGTCTGACTGGCCCCTGAGACGGTCACAAGCTCGGCCAGTTTGCAAGCTAGAAAACTGTCTGGGGTCCCCGAATAAAATTACCTGGTGTTTTCAAAGACCCAATCCATGTTCTGGGTCTCAGTGGCCAAGTTAGATTCAGGGCTGACCAGTCACTGACCAAATGCTGCTGCGTCCCTGTGGGCCAGCGGGCTGGGCTCACAGAGAGGCTATCTTGTCTTGGATACTTTTTTCCTTTCATCAATGCCACAGTCCCAAAAGGGCCTATTCATTGCAGACGCCCATTCAAAAAAAAAAAAAAAAAAAAAAAGGCCAAAGACTTTGAAGCACAGGTATTTGGAAACCATCATTAGCTAGAAAGAATCCTATAGGAGGAATGGGGATAGGTACACAGGAGGCCGTGGCAGACCGACGCCAGGCCCCGGGAGCCACATGGGGGTGAGACACACACAGAACTGCCTCCAGGACCCCCACTTACCAGCTTGCTTTTGACCAATTGTTCTATTGCACTGACAAGGTCTGCAGCAGAAGGTACTTCAGTGGAAGCCTGCCGGGCTGCTAGCAAAGAGGAGGACTGCAAGACATTGAGCAGCAAAGGAAAAGCAGATTAGCAAGGAATGAGGAATAGCAATTAGGAAGAAAACAGCAAGTCCACAGCTCAAGGCAGGCAAAGGGAGCAAAGCTTTAGTTCAGAGGCAGGAGATCACAGAGGGAGATAGGAGGTGGTGTGGGTGCGGGACAGGCCTGCCTGACCCCTTGTCAGGAATCCTGGCCAGCGGCGAAGCGGGGATGGGACTGGGCTCTCCCTAGGCAGGCCTCCAGAGGAGCTGAGGGCAGGGTTTGCGGAGCTCCTGGGAGGCCCATAGGTAAGGGCTGCCCACTGCTGTTCCAGGGTACGAAAGGAGTCCATAAACCTGGCCTCAAACGTGCCCAGAGGAGAGAAATTGTCTTTGCTTTACTTAAATACAAATTTTAAGTCTAGATCTTCAGTGCGTATCAAGTAAAATTCAGGGCAGAGCACTGAAAGACCAGGAAGCTAGAAACCCCTGCCCACTCACCTGTGTGCACACGCATGCACACGCGTGCACACACAAACCTCCACCAACATAGCTGCTTGTGGCAAGGCCCCTGAACTGGAACACCTGGATGTAGTAAGTGGTTTTAGCAAGGACTTGTGTATCTCACACTGGAGTCACCAGGGACTATCCCATTCACAGTGAAAGGAGGCTCAAGCCAGGGGGCTGTCCCCATCCAGCCTGTACCAGCAACAGGGACTGACTGGTCCACGCGGCTGTTTGGTTGACGGTTTGGGGAATCCCACTCATGGAGGGATTTTTTTTTTTTTAAGATTTTATTTATTTATTCATGAGAGAAATAGAGAGAGAGAGAGAGAGAGAGGCAGAGACACAGGCAGAGGGAGAAGCAGGCTCCACGCAGGGAGCCCAACGCGGGACTCGATCCCAGGTCTCCAGGATCACACCCTGGGCTGAAGGCAGGTGCTAAAACACTGAGCCACCAGGGCTTCCTGGGATGGTGGTTTTTATCTTCCTTTTCTTATTTGAGAAGAAATTGGGTGGTGGGGGTGGGGGGAATGGTTCACCCTGCATGCATGTAGGGCACAGCAAAGCAGAGGGCAGCTGTGTTCCCAGGGCCCAGGACACATACTTCTTCCATCTTTGACATAGATCACAACAGGGATAAAAAGCTGAATGTCCTGTCCGTGCTCTGGCTTCAAGTGTGTCCTGTCAGTTAGGGGGAAGGGTTTCAAAAAGGAAGCTACGGGCAGCCCCAGTGGTTCAGTGGTTTAGCGCCGCCTTCAGCCCAGGGCCTGATCCTGGAGACCCGGGATCGTGTCCCACGTCGGGCTCCCTGCATGGAGCCTGCTTCTCCCTCTGCCTGTCTCTCTCTCTCTCTCTCTCTCTCTCTGTGTGTCTCTAATAAATAAATAAATTTTTTTTTTTAAAAGGAAGCTACTTGTCTAATTTAAGAGTCACTCTAGGTCTTTGTTTCTGACATGGGGTTATTAAAAAAAAGTCAAATGTAATTAGATATAACAACAGTCTTTTTTTCTCTTCTGGGAATGCAGGAAAGGAGCTTAAGTCTGTTTGGAAATCCAAAGCTATCAACTTTTTGATTTAGTAATCCTACCCCTGGGAACTCATTCCAAGGACAGAAGTCAAAAGAACCAATGCTGTATGTACAGAGTGATCTGTAGCAGTGTCAGCTAGCGTCGCCAAAACTGGAAGCAACCCAGTATATCCCCAAACAGGCCGGTTAAGCAAATTATGGTATATCAGATAAGTGAAATACTCCCCAGCTATTAAAATTATAGTTATGAAGGTAACATTAGTAAGAGTTTTAGAAAATGCTGAATAAAACATCGAACATATCAGGTGCATATTAAAATTTTAAAAATAAGACACACACGCATCTGAACAAATATTAGAAGGGAACATGGAGAACCAAGGTGATTGTGTGACGTTACAATAGGTAAGACTTAAAAATTCCTGGTAGACAATGTAAAAATTACCCTAATAAGTTCAACTCCATTTGCTAAAAGTTCTGGGGCTCACCAAATGTTTCAGGAAAACAAATGGACAGTAATCACACGGGCAGGGCTGCGGAGGGTTAGTGTGTCTAGAAAGGCACTGTTACCATCTGCCCTCTTTCTGGCTAACAAAAAGGCTACACAAACATCTGGGGTTAAGTCCGCTTTTTCAGTTAAAGATTATCCAGAAACAACATAACATCCTTTTCCCCCCAAACAAGCTGTGTTTGAGGGATTAGAGGGGGAGGGTTCGTGACCTTTCCTTATCTCATGCAAGCTGGTACCTCGTGCAGAGGGCCGCGTGGGAAGGCCGATACGGTGACTCGAGCGGCCTACCCCGCACACGCTCTGTTTGTAGGACAGTTGACAAGGACAGGCCTCTGGGGACACAGTGGGGTGGCTCCCATGCTGACCTCGGTGTGAGGCATGGGCATTTCTGCCCCTGGAATGTAGGATGGGCATCGCACCATGCTTCCCTCTACTCTTCCTTCCAACGGGTAAGAGCCGGGGCCAGCAGCATCACTTTAGGAGGGGCTGAGTCACAGAGGGGGGCATCTCTGTCACCGTCCCAGGATCTTTCCCTATAGCGCGGCCCCAGGAAGACCCCAGCTACCGTCCGTGGGTTCAGGATCCAAATACAGAGCAGAGGGAATGAAAACAAGAACGGGCCTATGACCACAAAACGCTGCAGCCTCTGCAAACAGGACTTTTGGAACCGGATCCCTGTTGGTGGTGGTGTGAAGGCTTGCAGGGATTTTGTAAAGCCAGGCACGTGGCAACCTGCACGCAGGTTTTCCCACCTCTGTCAGCAACCCCTCCCCCTTGGCGGCGTCTCCATCCCTCATGTGGTGCTTGCAGAATTTGGGCTTGACCGGAAGCTTCTGTTCGTTATACGGGTTTTGGAATTGAGTCTAGGGAAAACGATCAACTAAAACATCTATGGTTCAGAAGTCAGGTGCAATGAAGTGATTATGGCCTGGAATGGCCACAGACTCCTTTTGAGACAAACCGTTCCTTTCAGAGCCTGCAGCTTCCAAAGACAGAGCCATTACCCTTCATCAGGGGCATGAGACGCCAGGTGGGTTCCCACTCTGGGACCTCTGCACACACCCCCTACGCGGCCCAGAATGAAGTCAGACGTCCAGGGCCAGGGGAGGGGACACCTACCACATATAGGTGGGGTCCCTATCACCATCGATTCAGAGAAATAACAAAAGAGAGAGTATTACTACCCCCACCCCACACACAATACAAAATCACATGTATTACACATGGTTCCTTCAAGTGAGAAAGTAGAGAAGCCCTACCATCTCGTCCTGTGTAGGGTCATTGTCAAAGATCTTCATGGGAGGAGGGAGGGGTGTGTGTGACTCTTCATCTGGCTCATCTTCGCCCCAACCTTTCTTGTTCTTCTAGAACAAAAGAGCAGCATTAGTCATACAGTCCCAGGTTTCACAGAGTTAAAGATACCAATGGTTCAGGACTCAGAATTTTCTAAAAAGCAACATATAAGATACCGTCTTTCCTTAACACATCCTTATGTTTTTCAGCCTCACTGTCCTCCTCTGTGGAATGGGGGCACCTTCTTATCTCAAAGGACACCGAGGTTCAAATGGGGGAAAATATACCTACACACACACACACACACACACACACACACGGACACGGACACACACAAGAGACATCTCCCTCACTAATTAGTCAGGAAAAGAAAAAGCTGAGAGTGGTCAGAGAGAGC